>NW_027193089.1:0-82000 GCF_949987515.2 Delphinus delphis
TGAAGTCTCACTTCCACCTGGTCAAAAGGGCCATCTGAAAAAAGTGTAAAATCCAGAAAGGCAGGACAGGCCATGGAGAACTGGGAGCCGTGTTATGCTGATGGGCGGGTTGTAAATTGCCAACAGACACTCGGGAGAAGTGTATGGTGTTTCCTGAAACATCTAAAAAACAAAGCAACAGAACCTAGGGCACTTCCACTTATGGTCCTATAGATTAGGGAAATTAAAATCAAAAAGACACAGCCACCCCAAAGTTTGCGACGCCTCTGTTTACAAGAACTTCATTTACAGTACAAGTTCAACATCGCAGAAAGTGAAAAATGGATAAAGAAGTTGTGGTATTTACTTACAAAGCAATATCACTCTGCAATGAACTCTGTGTCATCAGGCCCTTAGCAGCACAATGAGTGGATTCAGGTGTGATGATTCTAACTGAAATAAGTCACACAGAAAAAGAAACATCATAAGATATCAGTAATACACGGAATGGAAACTTGGCTACACAGGAACTGAATTACAGAACAGAACAGGGTCTCAAATTTAGAAAACCAACTTATGCTTGCTTAAGGGGAAAGGTGAGTTGGGGTGCTGCATAAAACCAGAGATTGAAATGAGCACAGATAAAGTTCCTTAAGTCAAATATGGAATAGACAAGAGCTACTCCTTGCTCAACGAAATGGACTCAAAACCCCATATTAAACGCCTAAGAATGTACCTGACTAGTAAGTATCTTAAAACCTATGGATTGCTATGTCTCCAAAGAGAATCAAGCGTGTGTACAGGGGCATAAACGCAGCAGTGATAGGATTAGAGAGGTTCGGTGAGCAAATGAAGACCCTTTGAAGTCATATTGCATGGTACCCATTACACGGGTCTCAACTCTCCAGGTTTAAGGTATTCTTCCTTCAGCTAAAACATGCATGTGGAACCCAGAGTATGATCAACCATGTGAACGGGAGACGTGTTCAAATATGTCTCAGTTCTCCTCCCCTGGTACTCGGGTGCAACATTCCAGACGCTTTACTAACACTCTCCCCACTTGGAGAGTCAGTCCCTTTAACCTCCTGTTTGGCCCAGTTTGCAATTTCTGCGGAAGATGAACAGGAATAGCGAGAACCAATGAGAGGCTAGCTGGAGGTGTCTGGACGGGCAAATTTAACTCTCATTTCCCACCAGGAAGAGGAATTAACCAAAGGATCAGCATGCCGGGCCGGAACCAGATTAGGGCCTGAAGCCATCCTGCGGTGTTGCGGCCAGGTCACAAGAAAGCGAGTTGAAGAAAGGAGCTCAGGGGCACTGTAATTCACAAACCTGCAGAGTTATAAATGACAGCTATCGTCCAAAAATAGACTGAAGTAAGGCTGCCAAGAGGACTTGAAAGCGGGGCAGAATTGCAGGAAACCGATTTCAGGAGGTAGACTGGAATTGCATTGAAAGCATAGGAAAAGAGGCAGAACGTCCACAATGATGCACTTGGCCAAAAAGGGCGTATGCGTTTTTTCCTGAATATATTCAGGAAAAAATGCATACGCCCTTTTTGGCCAACCAAGCAAGCTTGCAAAGGAAATCTGCACTACAATGAAGTCTCACTTCCACCCGGCCAAAAGGGCCATCTGAAAAAAGTGTAAAATCCAGAAAGGCAACAGGCCATTGAGAACTGGGAGCCTTGTTATGCTGATGGGCGGGATGTAAATTGCCAACAGACACTTGGGAGAAGTGTATGGTGTTTCCTGAAACATCTAAAAAACAAAGCAACAGAGCCTAGGGCACTTCCACTTATGGTCCTATAGCTTAGGGAAATTAAAATCAAAAAGACACAGCCACCCCAAAGTTTGAAACGGCTCTGTTTACAAGAACCTCGTTTACAGTACAAGTTCAACATCGCAGAAAGTGAAAAATGGATAAAGAAGTTGTGGTATTCACTTACAAAGCAATATCACTCAGCAATGAAATCTATGTCATCAGGCCCTTAGCAGCACAATGAGTGGATTCAGGTATGATGATTCTAACTGAAATAAGTCACACAGAAAAAGAAACATCATAAGATATCAGTAATACACGGAATGTAAACTTGGCTACACAGGAACTGAATTACAGAACAGAACAGGGTCTCAAATTTAGAAAACCAACTTATGCTTGCTTAAGGGTAAAGGTGAGTTGGGGTGCTGCATAAAACCAGAGATTGAAATGAGCACAGATAAAGTTCCTTAAGCCAAATATGGAATAGACAAGAGCTACTCCTTGCTCAACGAAATGGACTCAACACCGCATATTAAACGCCTAAGAATGTACCTGACTAGTAAGTATCGTAAAACCTATGGATTGCTATGTCTCCAAAAGAGAATCAAGCATGTGTACAGGGGCATAAACGCAGCAGTGATAGGATTGGAGAGGTTCGGTGAGCAAATGAAGACCCTTTGAAGTCATATTGCATGGTACCCATTACACGGGTCTTAACTCTCCAGGTTTAAGGTATTCTTCCTTCAGCTAAAACATGCATGTGGAACCCAAGTATGATCAACCATGTGAACGGGAGACGTGTTCAAATATGTCTCAGTTTTCCTCCCCTGGTACTCGGGTGCAACATTCCAGACGCTTTACTAACACTCTCCCCACTTGGAGAGTCAGCGCCTTTAACCTCCTGTTTGGCCCAGTTTGCAATTTCTGCGGAAGATGAACAGGAATAGCGAGAACCAATGAGAGGCTAGCTGGAGGTGTCTGGACGGGCAAATTTAACTCTCATTTCCCACCAGGAAGAGGAAATAACCAAAGGCTCAGCATGCCGTACCGGAACCAGATTAGGGCCTGAAGCCATCCTGTGGTGTTGCGGCCAGCTCAGAAGAAAGCGAGTTGAAGAAAGGAGCTCAGGGGCACTGTAATTCACAAACCTGCAGAGTTATAAATGACAGCTATCGTCCAAAAATAGACTGAAGTAAGGCTGCCAAGAGGACTTGAAAGCGGGGCAGAATTGCAGGAAACCGATTTCAGGAGGTAGACTGGAATTGCATTGAAAGCATAGGAAAAGAGGCAGAACGTCAACAATGATGCACTTGGCCAAAAAGGGCGTATGCGTTTTTTCCTGAATATATTAGGAAAAAACGCATACGCCCTTTTTGGCCAACCAAGCAAGCTTGCAAAGGAAATCTGCACTACAAGGAAGTCTCACATTCCCCCGGTCAAAAGGGCCATCTGAAAAAAGTGTAAAATCCAGAAAGGCAGGACAGGCCATGGAGAACTGGGAGCCTTGTTATGCTGATGGGCGGGATGTAAATTGCCAACAACCACTCGGGAGAAGTGTATGGTGTTTCCTGAAACATCTAAAAAACAAAGCAACAGAGCCTAGGGCACTTCCACTTATGGTCCTATAGCTTAGGGAAATTAAAATCAAAAAGACACAGCCACCCCAAAGTTTGGAATGGCTCTGTTTACAAGAACCTCGTTTACAGTACAAGTTCAACATCGCAGAAAGTGAAAAATGGATAAAGAAGTTGTGGTATTTACTTACAAAGCAATATCACTCAGCAATGAAATCTGTCATCAGGCCCTTAGCAGCACAATGAGTGGATTCAGGTATGATGATTCTAACTGAAATAAGTCACACAGAAAAAGAAACATCATAAGATATCAGTAATACACGGAATGGAAACTTGGCTACACAGGAACTGAATTACAGAAAAGAACAGGGTCTCAAATTTAGAAAACCAACTTATGCTTGCTTAAGGGGAAAGGTGAGTTGGGGTGCTGCATAAAACCAGAGATTGAAATGAGCACAGATAAAGTTCCTTAAGCCAAATATGGAATAGACAAGAGCTACTCCTTGCTCAAAGAAATGGACTCAACACCGCATATTAAACGCCTAAGAATGTACCTGACTAGTAAGTATCTTAAAACCTATGGATTGCTATGTCTCCAAAAGAGAATCAAGCATGTGTAGAGGGGCATAAACGCAGCAGTGATAGGATTGGAGAGGTTCGGTGAGCAAATGAAGACCCTTTGAAGTCATATTGCATGGTACCCATTACACGGGTCTCAACTCTCCAGGTTTAAGGTATTCTTCCTTCAGCTAAAACATGCATGTGGAACCCAGAGTATGATCAACCATGTGAACGGGAGACGTGTTCAAATATGTCTCAGTTTTCCTCCCCTGGTACTCGGGTGCAACATTTCAGACGCTTTACTAACACTCTCCCCACTTGGAGAGTCAGCGCCTTTAACCTCCTGTTTGGCACAGTTTGCAATTTCTGCGGAAGATGAACAGGAATAGCGAGAACCAATGAGAGGCTAGCTGGAGGTGTCTGGACGGGCAAATTTAACTCTCATTTCCCACTAGGAAGAGGAAATAACCAAAGGCTCAGCGTGCCGTACCGGAACCAGATTAGGGCCTGAAGCCATCCTGCGGTGTTGCGGCCAGCTCAAAAGTAAGCGAGTTGAAGAAAGGAGCTCAGGGGCACTGTAATTCACAAACCTGCAGAGTTATAAATGACAGCTATCGTCCAAAAATAGACTGAAGTAAGGCTGCCAAGAGGACTTGAAAGCGGGGCAGAATTGCAGGAAACCGATTTCAGGAGGTAGACTGGAATTGCATTGAAAGCATAGGAAAAGAGGCAGAACGTCCACAATGATGCACTTGGCCAAAAAGGCCGTATGCGTTTTTTCCTGAATATATTCAGGAAAAAACGCATACGCCCTTTTGGCCAACCAAGCAACCTTGCAATGGAAATCTGCACTACAATGAAGTCTCACTTCCCCCCGGTCAAAAGGGCCATCTGAAAAAAGTGTAAAATCCAGAAAGGCAGGACAGGCCATGGAGAACTGGGAGCCTTGTTATGCTGATGGGCGGGATGTAAATTGCCAACAACCACTCGGGAGAAGTGTATGGTGTTTCCTGAAACATCTAAAAAACAAAGCAACAGAACCTAGGGCACTTCCACTTATGGTCCTATAGCTTAGGGAAATTAAAATCAAAAAGACACAGCCACCCCAAAGTTTGGAACGGCTCTGTTTACAGGAACCTCGTTTACAGTACAAGTTCAACATCGCAGAAAGTGAAAAATGGATAAAGAAGTTGTGGTATTTACTTACAAATCAATATCACTCAGCAATGAAATCTGTGTCATCAGGCCCTTAGCAGCACAATGAGTGGATTCAGGTATGATGATTCTAACTGAAGTAAGTCACACAGAAAAAGAAACATCATAAGATATCAGTAATACACGGAATGTAAACTTGGCTACACAGGAACTGAATTACAGAACAGAACAGGGTCTCAAATTTAGAAAACCAACTTATGCTTGCTTAAGGGTAAAGGTGAGTTGGGGTGCTGCATAAAACCAGAGATTGAAATGAGCACAGATAAAGTTCCTTAAGCCAAATATGGAATAGACAAGAGCTACTCCTTGTTCAACGAAATGGACTCAACACCCCATATTAAACGCCTAAGAATGTACCTGACTAGTAAGTATCTTAAAACCTATGGATTGCTATGTCTCCGAAAGAGAATCAAGCATGTGTACAGGGGCATAAATGCAGCAGTGATAGGATTGGAGAGGTTCGGTGAGCAAATGAAGACCCTTTGAAGTCATATTGCATGGTACCCATTACACGGGTTTCAACTACCCAGGTTTAAGGTATTCTTCCTTCAGCTAAAACATGCATGTGGAACCTAGAGTATGATCAACCATGTGATCGGGAGACGTGTTCAAATATGTCTCAGTTTTCCTCCCCTGGTACTCGGGTGCAACATTCCAGACGCTTTACTAACACTCTCCCCACTTGGAGAGTCAGTCCTTTAACCTCCTGTTTGGCCCAGTTTGCAATTTCTGCAGAAGATGAACAGGAATAGCGAGAACCAATGAGAGGCTAGCTGGAGGTGTCTGGACGGGCAAATTTAACTCTCATTTCCCACCAGGAAGAGGAATTAACAAAAGGCTCAGCATGCCGGGCCGGAACCAGATTAGTGCCTGAAGCCATCCTGCGGTGTTGCGGCCAGGTCACAAGAAAGCGAGTTGAAGAAAGGAGCTCAGGGGCACTGTAATTCACAAACCTGCAGAGTTATAAATGACAGCTATCGTCCAAAAATAGACTGAAGTAAGGCTGCCAAGAGGACTTGAAAGCGGGGCAGAATTGCAGGAAACCGATTTCAGGAGGTAGACTGGAATTGCATTGAAAGCATAGGAAAAGAGGCAGAACGTCCACAATGATGCACTTGGCCAAAAAGGGCGTATGCGTTTTTTCCTGAATATATTCAGGAAAAAACGCATACGCCCTTTTTGGCCAACCAAGCAAGCTTGCAAAGGAAATCTGCACTACAATGAAGTCTCACTTCCCCCCGGTCAAAAGGGCCATCTGAAAAAAGTGTAAAATCCAGAAAGGCAGGACAGGCCATGTAGAACTGGGAGCCTTGTTATGCTGATGGGCGGGATGTAAATTGCCAACAGACATTCGGGAGAAGTGTATGGTGTTTCCTGAAACATATAAAAAACAAAGCAACAGAATCTAGGGCACTTCCACTTATGGTCCTATAGCTTAGGGAAATTAAAATCAAAAAGACACAGCCACCCCAAATTTTGGGACGCCTCTGTTTACAAGAACCTCGTTTACAGTACAAGTTCAACATCGCAGAAAGTGAAAAATGGATAAAGAAGTTGTGGTATTTACTTACAAAGCAATATCACTCAGCAATGAAATCTATGTCATCAGGCCCTTAGCAGCACAATGAGTGGATTCAGGTATGATGATTCTAACTGAAATAAGTCACACAGAAAAAGAAACATCATAAGATATCAGTAATACACGGAATGGAAACTTGGCTACACAGGAACTGAATTACAGGACAGAACAGGGTCTCAAATTTAGAAAACCAACTTATGCTTGCTTAAGGGGAAAGGTGAGTTGGGGTGCTGCATAAAACCAGAGATTGAAATGAGCACAGATAAAGTTCCTTAAGCCAAATATGGAATAGACAAGAGCTACTCCTTGCTCAACGAAATGGACTCAACACCGCATATTAAACGCCTAAGAATGTACCTGACTAGTAAGTATCTTAAAACCTATGGATTGCTATGTCTCCGAAAGAGAATCAAGCATGTGTACAGGGGCATAAACGCAGCAGTGATAGGATTGGAGAGGTTCGGTGAGCAAATGAAGACCCTTTGAAGTCATATTGCATGGTACCCATTACACGGGTCTCAACTCTCCAGGTTTAAGGTATTCTTCCTTCAGCTAAAACATGCATGTGGAACCTAAGTATGATCAACCATATGAACGGGAGACGTGTTCAAATATGTCTCAGTTTTCGTACCTGGTACTCGGGTGCAACATTCCAGACGCTTTACTAACACTCTCCCCACTTGGAGAGTCAGTCCCTTTAACCTCCTGTTTGGCCTAGTTTGCAATTTCTGCGGAAGATGAACAGGAATAGCGAGAACCAATGAGAGGCTAGCTGGAGGTGTCTGGACGGGCAAATTTAACTCTCATTTCCCACCAGGAAGAGGAATTAACCAAAGGATCAGCATGCCGGGCCGGAACCAGATTAGGGCCTGAAGCCATCCTGCGGTGTTGCGGCCAGGTCACAAGAAAGCGAGTTGAAGAAAGGAGCTCAGGGGCACTGTAATTCACAAACCTGCAGAGTTATAAATGACAGCTATCGTCCAAAAATAGACTGAAGTAAGGCTGCCAAGAGGACTTGAAAGCGGGGCAGAATTGCAGGAAACCGATTTCAGGAGGTAGACTGGAATTGCATTGAAAGCATAGGAAAAGAGGCAGAACGTCCACAATGATGCACTTGGCCAAAAAGGGCGTATGCGTTTTTTCCTGAATATATTCAGGAAAAAACGCATACGCCCTTTTTGGCCAACCAAGCAAGCTTGCAAAGGAAATCTGCACTACAATGAAGTCTCACTTCCCCCCGGTCAAAAGGGCCATCTGAAAAAAGTGTAAAATCCAGAAAGGCAGGACAGGCCATGGAGAACTGGGAGCCTTGTTATGCTGATGGGCGGGATGTAAATTGCCAACAGACACTCAGGAGAAGTGTATGGTGTTTCCTGAAACATCTATAAAACAAAGCAACAGAGCCTAGGGCACTTCCACTTATGGTCCTATAGCTTAGGGAAATTAAAATCAAAAAGACACAGCCACCCCAAAGTTTGGGACGCCTCTGTTTACAAGAACCTCGTTTACCGTACAAGTTCAATATCACAGAAAGTGAAAAATGGATAAAGAACTTGTGGTACTTACGTACAATGCAGTATCACTCAGCAATGAAATCTATGTCATCAGGCCCGTAGCAGCATAATGAGTGGATTCAGGTACGATGATTCTAACTGAAATAAGTCACACAGAAAAAGAAACATCATAAGATATCACTAATACACGGAATGTAAACTTGGCTACACAGGAACTGCATTCCAAAACAGAACAGGGTCTCAAATTTAGAATACCAACTTATGCTTGCTTAAGGGGAAAGGTGAGTTGGGGTGCTGCATAAAACCAGAGATTGAAATGAGCACAGATAAACTTCCTTAAGCCAAATATGGAATAGACAAGAGCTACTCCTTGCTCAACGAAATGGACTCAAAACCCCATATTAAACGCCTAAGAATGTACCTGACTAGTAAGTATCTTAAAACCTATGGATTGCTATGTCTCCAAAAGAGAATCAAGCGTGTGTACAGGGGCATAAACGCAGCAGTGATAGGATTGGAGAGGTTCGGTGAGCAAATGAAGACCCTTTGAAGTCATATTGCATGGTACCCATTACACGGGTCTCAACTCTCCAGGTTTAAGGTATTCTTCCTTCAGCTAAAACATGCATGTGGAACCCAAGTATGATCAACCATGTGAACGGGAGACGTGTTCAAATATGTCTCAATTTTCGTACCCTGGTACTCGGGTGCAACATTCCAGACGCTTTACTAACACTCTCCCGACTTGGAGAGTCAGTCCCTTTAACCTCCTGTTTGGCCCAGTTTGCAATTTCTGCGGAAGATGAACAGGAATAGCGAGAACCAATGAGAGACTAGCTGGAGGTGTCTGGACGGGCAAATTTAACTCTCATTTCCCACCAGTAAGAAGAATTAACCAAAGGCTCAGCGTGCCGTGCCAGAACCAGATTAGGGCCTGAAGCCATCCTGCGGTGTTGCGGCCAGGTCACAAGAAAGCGAGTTGAAGAAAGGAGCTCAGGGGCACTGTAATTCACAAACCTGCAGAGTTATAAATGACAGCTATCGTCCAAAAATAGACTGAAGTAAGGCTGCCAAGAGGACTTGAAAGCGGGGCAGAATTGCAGGAAACCGATTTCAGGAGGTAGACTGGAATTGCATTGAAAGCATAGGAAAAGAGGCAGAACGTCCACAATGATGCACTTGGCCAAAAAGGGCGTATGCGTTTTTTCCTGAATATATTCAGGAAAAAACGCATACGCCCTTTTTGGCCAACCAAGCAAGCTTGCAAAGGAAATCTGCACTACAATGAAGTCTCACTTCCCCCCGGTCAAAAGGGCCATCTGAAAAAAGTGTAAAACCCAGAAAGGCAGGACAGGCCATGGAGAACTGGGAGCCTTGTTATGCTGATGGGCGGGATGTAAATTGCCAACAGACATTCGGGAGAAGTGTATGGTGTTTCCTGAAACATATAAAAAACAAAGCAACAGAATCTAGGGCACTTCCACTTATGGTCCTATAGCTTAGGGAAATTAAAATCAAAAAGACACAGCCACCCCAAAGTTTGGAATGGCTCTGTTTACAAGAACCTCGTTTACAGTACAAGTTCAACATCGCAGAAAGTGAAAAATGGATAAAGAAGTTGTGGTATTCACTTACAAAGCAATATCACTCAGCAATGAAATCTATGTCCTCAGGCCCTTAGCAGCACAATGAGTGGATTCAGGTATGATGATTCTAACTGAAATAAGTCACACAGAAAAAGAAACATCATAAGATATCAGTAATACACGGAATGGAAACTTGTCTACACAGGAACTGAATTACAGAACAGAACAGGGTTTCAAATTTAGAAAACCAACTTATGCTTGTTTAAGGTTAAAGGTGAGTTGGGGTGCTGCATAAAACCAGAGATTGAAATGAGCAGAGATAAAGTTCCTTAAGCCAAATATGGAATAGACAAGAGCTACTCCTTGCTCAACGAAATGGACTCAACACCGCATATTAAACGCCTAAGAGTGTACCTGACTAGTAAGTATCTTAAAACCTATGGATTGCTATGTCTCCGAAAGAGAATCAAGCATGTGTACAGGGGCATAAACGCAGCAGTGATAGGATTGGAGAGGTTCAGTGAGCAAATGAAGACCCTTTGAATTCATATTGCATGGTACCCATTCCACGGGTCTCAACTCACCAGTTTTAAAGTATTCTTCCTTCAGCTAAAACATGCATGTGGAACCTAGAGTATGATCAACCATGTGATCGGGAGACGTGTTCAAATATGTCTCAGTTTTCGTACCTGGTACTCGGGTGCAACATTCCAGACGCTTTACTAACACTCTCCCCACTTGGAGAGTCAGTCCCTTTAAACTCCTGTTTGGCCTAGTTTGCAATTTCTGCGAAAGATGAACAGGAATAGCGAGAACCAATGAGAGGCTAGCTGGAGGTGTCTGGACGGGCAAATTTAACTCTCATTTCCCACCAGGAAGAGGAATTAACCAAAGGCTCAGCATGCCGGGCCGGAACCAGATTAGGGCCTGAAGCCATCCTGCGGTGTTGCGGCCAGGTCACAAGAAAGCGAGTTGAAGAAAGGAGCTCAGGGGCACTGTAATTCACAAACCTGCAGAGTTATAAATGACAGCTATCGTCCAAAAATAGACTGAAGTAAGGCTGCCAAGAGGACTTGAAAGCGGGGCAGAATTGCAGGAAACCGATTTCAGGAGGTAGACTGGAATTGCATTGAAAGCATAGGAAAAGAGGCAGAACGTCCACAATGATGCACTTGGCCAAAAAGGGCGTATGCGTTTTTTCCTGAATATATTCAGGAAAAAACGCATACGCACTTTTTGGCCAACCAAGCAAACTTGCAAAGGAAATCTGCACTACAATGAAGTCTCACTTCCCCCCAGTCAAAAGGGCCATCTGAAAAAAGTGTAAAATCCAGAAAGGCAGGACAGGCCATGGAGAACTGGGAGCCTTGTTATGCTGATGGGCGGGATGTAAATTGCCAACAGACACTCAGGAGAAGTGTATGGTGTTTCCTGAAACATCTATAAAACAAAGCAACAGAGCCTAGGGCACTTCCACTTATGGTCCTATAGCTTAGGGAAATTAAAATCAAAAAGACACAGCCACCCCAAAGTTTGGGACGCCTCTGTTTACAAGAACCTCGTTTACCGTACAAGTTCAATATCACAGAAAGTGAAAAATGGATAAAGAACTTATGGTACTTACGTACAATGCAGTATCACTCAGCAATGAAATCTATGTCATCAGGCCCGTAGCAGCATAATGAGTGGATTCAGATACGATGATTCTAACTGAAATAAGTCACACAGAAAAAGAAACATCATAAGATATCACTAATACACGGAATGTAAACTTGGCTACACAGGAACTGCATTCCAAAACAGAACAGGGTCTCAAATTTATAATACCAACTTATGCTTGCTTAAGGGGAAAGGTGAGTTGGGGTGCTGCATAAAACCAGAGATTGAAATGAGCACAGATAAACTTCCTTAAGCCAAATATGGAATAGACAAGAGCTACTCCTTGCTCAACCAAATGGACTCAAAACCCCATATTAAACGCCTAAGAATGTACCTGACTAGTAAGTATCTTAAAACCTATGGATTGCTATGTCTCCAAAAGAGAATCAAGCGTGTGTACAGGGGCATAAACGCAGCAGTGATAGGATTGGAGATGTTCGGTGAGCAAATGAAGACCCTTTGAAGTCATATTGCATGGTACCCATTCCACGGGTCTCAACTCTCCAGGTTTAAGGTATTCTTCCTTCAGCTAAAACATGCATGTGGAACCCAGAGTATGATCAACCATGTGAACGGGAGACGTGTTCAAATATGTCTCAATTTTCGTACCCTGGTACTCGGGTGCAACATTCCAGACGCTTTACTAACACTCTCCCGACTTGGAGAGTCACTCCCTTTAACCTCCTGTTTGGCCCAGTTTGCAATTTCTGCGGAAGATGAACAGGAATAGCGAGAACCAATGAGAGACTAGCTGGAGGTGTCTGGACGGGCAAATTTAACTCTCATTTCCCACCAGTAAGAAGAATTAACCAAAGGCTCAGCGTGCCGTGCCAGAACCAGATTAGGGCCTGAAGCCATCCTGCGGTGTTGCGGCCAGCTCAAAAGAAAGCGAGTTGAAGAAAGGAGCTCAGGGGCACTGTAATTCACAAACCTGCAGAGTTATAAATGACAGCTATCGTCCAAAAATAGACTGAAGTAAGGCTGCCAAGAGGACTTGAAAGCGGGGCAGAATTGCAGGAAACCGATTTCAGGAGGTAGACTGGAATTGCATTGAAAGCATAGGAAAAGAGGCAGAACGTCCACAATGATGCACTTGGCCAAAAAGGGCGTATGCGTTTTTTCCTGAATATATTCAGGAAAAAACGCATACGCCCTTTTTGGCCAACCAAGCAAGCTTGCAAAGGAAATCTGCACTACAATGAAGTCTCACTTCCCCCCGGTCAAAAGGGCCATCTGAAAAAAGTGTAAAATCCAGAAAGGCAGGACAGGCCATGGAGAACTGGGAGCCTTGTTATGCTGATGGTTGGGATGTAAATTGCCAACAGACATTCGGGAGAAGTGTATGGTGTTTCCTGAAACATCTAAAAAACAAAGCAACAGAACCTAGGGCACTTCCACTTATGGTCCTATAGCTTAGGGAAATTAAAATCAAAAAGACACAGCCACCTCAAAGTTTGGGACGCCTCTGTTTACAAGCACCTCGTTTACCGTACAAGTTCAATATCACAAAAAGTGAAAAATGGATAAAGAACTTGTGGTACTTACATACAATGCAGTATCACTCAGCAATGAAATCTATGTCATCAGGCCCGTAGCAGCATAATGAGTGGACTCAGGTATGATGATTCTAACTGAAATAAGTCACACAGAAAAAGAAGCATCATAAGATATGACTAATACACGGAATGTAAACTTGGCTACACAGGAACTGAATTCTAAAACAGAACAGGTTCTCAAATTTCGAAAACCAACTTATGCTTGCTTAAGGGGAAAGGTGAGTTGGGTTGCTGCATAAAACCAGAGATTGAAATGAGCACAGATAAAGTTCCTTAAGCCAAATATGGAATAGACAAGAGCTACTCCTTGCTCAACGAAATGGACTCAACACCGCATATTAAACGCCTAAGAATGTACCTGACTAGTAAGTACCTTAAAACCTATAGATTGCTATGTCTCTGAAAGAGAATCAAGCATGTGTACAGGGGCATAAACGCAGCAGTGATAGGATTGGAGAGGTTCGGTGAGCAAATGAAGACCCTTTGAAGTCATATTGCATGGTACCCATTACACGGGTCTCAACTCTCCAGGTTTAAGGTATTCTTCCTTCAGCTAAAACATGCATGTGGAACCCAGAGTATGATCAACCATGTGAACGGGAGACGTGTTCAAATATGTCTCAGTTTTCCTCCCCTGGTACTCGGGTGCAACATTCCAGATGCTTTACTAACACTCTCCCTACTTGGAGAGTCAGTGCGTTTAACCTCCTGTTCGCCCCAGTTTGCAATTTCTGCGGAAGATGAACAGGAATAGCGAGAACCAATGAGAGACTAGCTGGAGGTGTCTGGACGGGCAAATTTAACTCTAATTTCCCACCAGGAAGAGGAATTAACCGAAGGCTCAGCGTGCCTTGCCAGAACCAGATTAGGGCCTGAAGCCATCCTGCGGTGTTGCGGCCAGGTCACAAGAAAGCGAGTTGAAGAAAGGAGCTCAGGGGCACTGTAATTCACAAACATGCAGAGTTATAAATGACAGCTATCGTCCAAAAATAGACTGAAGTAAGGCTGCCAAGAGGACTCGAAAGCGGGGCAGAATTGCAGGAAACCGATTTCAGGAGGTAGACTGGAATTGCATTGAAAGCATAGGAAAAGAGGCAGAACGTCCACAATGATGCACTTGGCCAAAAAGGGCGTATGCGTTTTTTCCTGAATATATTCAGGAAAAAACGCATACGCCCTTTTTGGCCAACCAAGCAAGCTTGCAAAGGAAATCTGCACTACAATGAAGTCTCACTTCCCCCCGGTCAAAAGGGCCATCTGAAAAAAGTGTAAAATCCAGAAAGGCAGGACAGGCCATGGAGAACTGGGAGCCTTGTTATGCTGATGGGCGGGATGTAAATTGCCAACAGCCACTCCGGACAAGTGTATGGTGTTTTCTGAAACATCTAAAAAACAAAGCAACAGAGCCTAGTGCACTTCCACTTATGGTCCTATAGCTTAAGGAAATTAAAATCAAAAAGACACAGCCACCCCAAAGTTTGGGACGCCTCTGTTTACAAGAACCTCGTTTACCTTACAAGTTCAATATCACAGAAAGTGAAAAATGGATAAAGAAGTTGTGGTACTCATGTACAATGCAATATCACTCAGCAATGAAATCTATGTCACCAGGCCCGTAGCAGCATAATGAGTGGATTCGGGTATGGTGATTGTAACTGAAATAAGTCACACAGAAAAAGAAACATCAAAAAATATCACTAATACACGTAATGTAAACTTGGCTACAGAGGTACTGAATTACAGAACAGAACAGGGTCTCAAATTTAGAAAACCAACTTATGCTTGCTTAAGGGGAAAGGTGAGTTGGGGTGCTGCATAAAACCAGAGATTGAAATGAGCACAGATAAAGTTCCTTAAGCCAAATATGGAATAGACAAGAGCTACTCCTTGCTCAACGAAATGGACTCCACACCCCATATTAAACGCCTAAGTATATACCTGACTAGTAAGTATCTTAAAACCTAGGGATTGCTATGTCTCCAAAAGAGAATGAAGCGTGTGTACAAGGGTCATAAACGCAGCAGTGATAGGATTGGAGAGATTCGGTGAGCAAATGAAGACCCTTTGAAGTCATACTGCATGGTACCCATTACAAACGTCTCAAATCTCCAGGTTTAAGGTATTCTTCCTTCAGCTAAAACATGCATGTGGAACCCAGAGTATGATCAACCGTGTGATCGGGAGACGTGTTCAAATATGTCTCAGTTTTCGTCCCCTGGTACTCGGGTGCAACATTCCAGACGCTTTACTAACACTCTCCCGACTTGGAGAGTCAGTCCCTTTAACATCCTGTTTGGCCCAGTTTGCAATTTCTGCGGAAGATGAACAGGAATAACGAGAACCAATGAGAGGCTAGCTGGAGGTGTCTGGACGGGCAAATTTAACTCTCATTTCCCACCAGGAAGAGGAATTAACCAAAGGCTCAACGTGCCGTGCCGGATCCAGATTAGGGCCTGAAGCCATCCTGCGGTTTTGCGGCCAGGTCACAAGAAAGCGACTTGAAGAAAGGAACTCAGGGGCACTGTAATTCACAATCCTGCAGTGTTATAAATGACAGCTATCGTCCAAAAATATACTTAAGTAAGGCTGCCAAGAGGACTTGAAAGCGGGGCAGAATTGCAGGAAACCGATTTCAGGAGGTAGACTGGAATTGCATTGAAAGAATAGGAAAAGAGGCAGAATGTCCACAATGATGCACTTGGCCAAAAAGGGCGTATGCGTTTTTTCCTGAATATATTCAGGAAAAAACGCATACGCCCTTTTTGGCCAACCAAGCAAGCTTGCAAAGGAAATCTGCACTACAATGAAGTCTCACTTCCCCCCGGTCAAAAGGGCCATCTGAAAAAAGTGTAAAATCCAGAAAGGCAGGACAGGCCATGGAGAACTGGGAGCCTTGTTATGCTGATGGGCGGGATGTAAATTGCCAACAGCCACTCCGGAGAAGTGTATGGTGTTTCCTGAAACCTCTAAAAAACAAAGCAACAGAGCCTAGGGCACTGCCACTTATGGTCCTAAAGCTTAGGGAAATTAAAATCAAATAGACACAGCCACCCCAAAGTTTGGGACGCCTCTGTTTACAAGAACCTCGTTTACAGTACAAGATCAACATCGCAGATAGTGAAAAATGGATAAAGAAGTTGTGGTATTTACTTACAATGCAGTATCACTCAGCAATGAAATCTATGTCATCAGGCCCGTAGCAGCATAATGAGTGGATTCAGGTAAGATGATTCTAACTGAAATAGGTCACACAGAAAAAGAAATATCATAAGATATCACTAATACACGGAATGTAAACTTGGCTACACAGGAACTGAATTACAGAACAGAACAGGGTCTCAAATTTAGAAAACCAACTTATTCTTGCTTAAAGCTAAAGGTGAGTTGGGGTGCTGCATAAAACCAGAGATTGAAATGAGCACAGATAAAGTTCCTTAAGTCAAATATGGAATAGAAAAGAGCTACTCCTTGTTCAACGAAATGGACTCAACACCGCATATTAAACGCCTAAGAATGTACCTGACTAGTAAGTATCTTAAAACCTATGGATTGCTACGGCTCCAAAAGAGAATCAAGCATGTGTACAGGGGCGTAAACGCAGCAGTGATAGGATTGGAGAGGTTCGGTGAGCAAATGAAGACCCTTTGAAGTCATATTGCATGGTACCCATTACACGGGTCTTAACTCTCCAGGTTTAAGGTATTCTTCCTTCAGCTAAAACATGCATGTGGTTCCCAAGTATGATCAACCATGTGAACGGGAGACGTGTTCAAATATGTCTCAGTTTTCCTCCCCTGGTACTCGGGTGCAACATTCCAGACGCTTTACTAACACTCTCCCCACTTGGAGAGTCAGCGCCTTTAACCTCCTGTTTGGCCCAGTTTGCAATATCTGCAGAAGATGAACAGGAATAGCGAGAACCAATGAGAGACTAGCTGGAGGTGTCTGGACGGGCAAATTTAACTCTCATTTCCCACCAGGAAGAGGAAATAACCAAAGGCTCAGCGTGCCGTGCCAGAACCAGATTAGGGCCTGAAGCCATCCTGCGGTGTTGCGGCCAGGTCACAAGAAAGCGAGTTGAAGAAAGGAGCTCAGGGGCACTGTAATTCACAAACCTGCAGAGTTATAAATGACAGCTATCGTCCAAAAATAGACTGAAGTAAGGCTGCCAAGTGGACTTGAAAGCGGGGCAGAATTGCAGGAAACCGATTTCAAGAGGTAGACAGGAATTGCATTGAAAGCATAGGAAAAGAGGCAGAACGTCCACAATGATGCACTTGGCCAAAAAGGGCGTATGCGTTTTTTCCTGAATATATTCAGGAAAAAACGCATACGCCCTTTTTGGCCAACCAAGCAAGCTTGCAAAGGAAATCTGCACTACAATGAAGTCTCACTTCACCCCGGTCAAAAGGGCCATCTGAAAAAAGTGTAAAATCCAGAAAGGCAACAGGCCATTGAGAACTGGGAGCCTTGTTATGCTGATGGGCGAGATGTAAATTGCCAACAGACACTTGGGAGAAGTGTATGGTGTTTCCTGAAACATCTAAAAAACAAAGCAACAGAGCCTAGGGCACTTCCACTTATGGTCCTATAGCTTAGGGAAATTAAAATCAAAAAGACACAGCCACCCCAATGTTTGGAACGGCTCTGTTTACAAGAACCTCGTTTACAGTACAAGTTCAACATCGCAGAAAGTGAAAAATGGATAAAGAAGTTGTGGTATTCACTTACAAAGCAATATCACTCAGCAATGAAATCTATGTCATCAGGCCCTTAGCAGCACAATGAGTGGATTCACGTATGATGATTCTAACTGAAATAAGTCACACAGGAAAAGAAACATCATAAGATATCAGTAATACACGGAATGTAAACTTGGCTACACAGGAACTGAATTACACAACAGAACAGGGTCTCAAATTTAGAAAATCAACTTATGCTTGCTTAAGGGTAAAGGTGAGTTGGGGTGCTGCATAAAACCAGAGATTGAAATGAGCACAGATAAAGTTCCTTAAGCCAAATATGGAATAGAAAAGAGCTACTCCTTGCTCAACGAAATGGACTCAACACCGCATATTAAACGCCTAAGAATGTACCTGACAAGTAAGTATCTTAAAACCTATGGATTGCTATGTCTCCGAAAGAGAATCAAGCATGTGTACAGGGGCATAAACACAGCAGTGATAGGATTGGAGAGGTTCGGTGAGCAAATGAAGACCCTTTGAAGTCATATTGCATGGTACCCATTACACGTGTTTCAACTACCCAGGTTTAAGGTATTCTTCCTTCAGCTAAAACATGCATGTGGAACCTAGAGTATGATCAACCATGTGATCGGGAGACGTGTTCAAATATGTCTCAGTTTTCGTACCCTGGTACTCGGGTGCAACATTCCAGACGCTTTACTAACACTCTCCCGACTTGGAGAGTCAGTCCCTTTAACCTCCTGTTTGGCCCAGTTTGCAATTTCTGCGGAAGATGAACAGGAATAGCGAGAACCAATGAGCGGCTAGCAGGAGGTGTCTGGACGGGCAAATTTAACTCTCATTTCCCACCAGGAAGAGGAATGAACCAAAGGCTCAGCGTGCCGGGGCAGAACCAGATTAGGGCCTGAAGCCATCCTGCGGTGTTGCGGCCAGCTCACAAGAAAGCGAGTTGAAGAAAGGAGCTCAGGGGCACTGTAATTCACAAACCTGCAGAGTTATAAATGACAGCTATCGTCCAAAAATAGACTGAAGTAAGGCTGCCAAGAGGACTTGAAAGCGGGGCAGAATTGCAGGAAACCGATTTCAGGAGGTAGACTGGAATTGCATTGAAAGCATAGGAAAAGAGGCAGAACGTCCACAATGATGCACTTGGCCAAAAAGGGCGTATGCGTTTTTTCCTGAATATATTCAGGAAAAAACGCATACGCCCATTTTGGCCAAGCAAGCAAGCTTGCAAAGGAAATCTGCACTACAATGAAGTCTCACTTCCCCCCGGTCAAAAGGGCCATCTGAAAAAAGTGTAAAATCCAGAAAGGCAGGACAGGCCATGGAGAACTGGGAGCCTTGTTATGCTGATGGGCGGGATGTAAATTGCCAACAGACACTCGGGAGAAGTGTATGGTGTTTCCTGAAACATCTAAAAACCAAAGCAACAGAGCCTAGGGCACTTCCACTTATGGTCCTATAGCTTAGGGAAATTAAAATCAAAAAGCCACAGCCACCCCAAAGTTTGGAACGGCTCTGTTTACAAGAACCTCGTTTACAGTACAAGTTCAACATCGCAGAAAGTGAAAAATGGATAAAGAAGTTGTGGTATTTACTTACAAAGCAATATCACTCAGGAATAAAATCTGTGTCATCAGGCCCTTAGCAGCACAATGAGTGGATTCAGGTATGATGATTCTAACTGAAATAAGTCACACAGAAAAAGAAACATCATAAGATATCAGTAATACACGGAATGTAAACTTGGCTACACAGGAACTGAATTACAGAACAGAACAGGGTCTCAAATTTAGAAAACCAACTTATGCTTGCTTAAGGATAAAGGTGAGTTGGGGTGCTGCATAAAACCAGAGATTGAAATGAGCACAGATAAAGTTCCTTAAGCCAAATATGGAATAGACAAGAGCTACTCCTTGCTCAACGAAATGGACTCAACACCGCATATTAAACGCCTAAGAATGTACCTGACTAGTAAGTATCTTAAAACCTATGGATTGCTATGTCTCCGAAAGAGAATCAAGCATGTGTACAGGGGCATAAACGCAGCAGTGATAGGATTGGAGAGGTTCGGTGAGCAAATGAAGACCCTTTGAAGTCATATTGCATGGTACCCATTCCACGGGTTTCAACTACCCAGGTTTTAGGTATTCTTCCTTCAGCTAAAACATGCATGTGGAACCCAGAGTATGATCAACCATGTGATCGGGAGACGTGTTCAAATATGTCTCAGTTTTCGTACCCTGGTACTCGGGTGCAACATTCCAGACGCTTTACTAACACTCTCCCGACTTGGAGAGTCAGTCCCTTTAACCTCCTGTTTGGCCCAGTTTGCAATTTCTGCGGAAGATGAACAGGAATAGCGAGAACCAATGAGAGACTAGCTGGAGGTGTCTGAACGGGCAAATTTAACTCTCATTTCCCACCAGGAAGAGGAATTAACCAAAGGCTCAGCGTGCCGTGCCAGAACCAGATTAGGGCCTGAAGCCATCCTGCGGTGTTACGGCCAGCTCAGAAGAAAGCGAGTTGAAGAAAGGAGCTCAGGGGCACTGTAATTCACAAACCTGCAGAGTTATAAATGACAGCTATCGTCCAAAAATAGACTGAAGTAAGGCTGCCAAGAGGACTTGAAAGCGGGGCAGAATTGCAGGAAACCGATTTCAGGAGGTAGACTGGAATTGCATTGAAAGCATAGGAAAAGAGGCAGAACGTCCACAATGATGCACTTGGCCAAAAAGGGCGTATGCGTTTTTTCCTGAATATATTCAGGAAAAACCGCATACGCCCTTTTTGGCCAACCAAGCAAGCTTGCAAAGGAAATCTGCACTACAATGAAGTCTCACTTCCCCCCGGTCAAAAGGGCCATCTGAAAAAAGTGTAAAATCCAGAAAGGCAGGACAGGCCATGGAGAACTGGGAGCCTTGTTATGCTGATGGGCGGGATGTAAATTGCCAACAACCACTCGGGAGAAGTGTATGGTGTTTCCTGAAACATCTAAAAAACAAAGCAACAGAACCTAGGGCACTTCCACTTATGGTCCTATAGCTTAGGGAAATTAAAATCAAAAAGACACAGCCACCCCAAAGTTTGGAACGGCTCTGTTAACAAGAACCTCGTTTACAGTACAAGTTCAACATCGCAGAAAGTGAAAAATGGATAAAGAAGTTGTGGTATTTACTTACAAAGCAATATCACTCAGCAATGAAATCTGTGTCATCAGGCCCTTAGCAGCACAATGAGTGGATTCAGGTATGATGATTCTAACTGAAATAAGTCACACAGAAAAAGAAACATCATAAGATATCAGTAATGCACGGAATGGAAACTTGGCTACACAGGAACTGAATTACAGAACAGAACAGGGTCTCAAATTTAGAAAACCAACTTATGCTTGCTTAAGGGTAAAGGTGAGTTGGGGTGCTGCATAAAACCAGAGGTTGAAATGAGCACAGATAAAGTTCCTTAAGCCAAATATGGAATAGACAAGAGCTACTCCTTGCTCAACGAAATGGACTCAACACCGCATATTAAACGCCTAAGAATGTACCTGACTAGTAAGTATCTTAAAACCTATGGATTGCTATGTCTCCGAAAGAGAATCAAGCATGTGTACAGGGGCATAAACGCAGCAGTGATAGGATTGGAGAGGTTCGGTGAGCAAATGAAGACCCTTTGAAGTCATATTGCATGGTACCCATTCCACGGGTTTCAACTACCCAGGTTTTAGGTATTCTTCCTTCAGCTAAAACATGCATGTGGAACCCAGAGTATGATCAACCATGTGATCGGGAGACGTATTCAAATATGTCTCAGTTTTCGTACCCTGGTACTCGGGTGCAACATTCCAGACGCTTTACTAACACTCTCCCCACTTGGAGAGTCAGCGCCTTTAACCTCCTGTTTGGCACAGTTTGCAATTTCCGCGGAAGATGAACAGGAATAGCGAGAACCAATGAGAGGCTAGATGGAGGTGTCTGGACGGGCAAATTTAACTCTCATTTCCCACCAGGAAGAGGAAATAACCAAAGGCTCAGCGTGCCGTACCGGAACCAGATTAGGGCCTGAAGCCATCCTGCGGTGTTGCGGCCAGCTCAAAAGAAAGCGAGTTGAAGAAAGGAGCTCAGGGGCACTGTAATTCACAAACTTGCAGAGTTATAAATGACAGCTATCGTCCAAAAATATACTGAAGTAAGGCTGCCAAGAGGACTTGAAAGCGGGGCAGAATTACAGGAAACCGATTTCAGGAGGTAGACTGGAATTGCATTGAAAGCATAGGAAAAGAGGCAGAACGTCCACAATGATGCACTTGGCCAAAAAGAGCGTATGCGTTTTTTCCTGAATATATTCAGGAAAAAACGCATACGCCCTTTTTGGCCAACCAAGCAAGCTTGCAAAGGAAATCTGCACTACAATGAAGTCTCACTTCCCCCCGGTCAAAAGGGCCATCTTAAAAAGTGTAAAATCCAGAAAGGCAGGACAGGCCATGGAGAACTGGGAGCCTTGTTATGCTGATGGGCGGGATGTAAATTGCCAACAACCACTCCGGAGAAGTGTATGGTGTTTCCTGAAACATCTAAAAAACAAAGCAACAGAACCTATGGCACTTCCACTTATGGTCCTATAGCTTAGGGAAATTAAAATCAAAAAGACACAGCCACCCCAAAGTTTGGAACGGCTCTGTTTACAAGAACCTCGTTTACAGTACAAGTTCAACATCGCAGAAAGCGAAAAATGGATAAAGAAGTTGTGGTATTTACTTACAAAGCAATATCACTCAGCAATGAAATCTGTGTCATCAGGCCCTTAGCAGCACAATGAGTGGATTCAGGTATGATGATTCTAACTGAAATAAGTCACACAGAAAAAGAAACATCATAAGATATCAGTAATACACGAAATGTAAACTTGGCTACACAGGAACTGAATTATAGAACAGAACAGGGTCTCAAATTTAGAAAACCAACTTATGCTTGCTTAAGGGTAAAGGTGAGTTGGGGTGCTGCATAAAACCAGAGATTGAAATGAGCACAGATAAAGTTCCTTAAGCCAAATATGGAATAGACAAGAGCTACTCCTTGCTCAATGAAATGGACTCAACACCGCATATTAAACGCCTAAGAATGTACCTGACTAGTAAGTATCTTAAAACCTATGGATTGCTATGTCTCCGAAAGAGAATCAAGCATGTGTACAGGGGCATAAACGCAGCAGTGATAGGATTGGAGAGGTTCGGTGAACAAATGAAGACCCTTTGAAGTCATATTGCATGGTACCCATTACACGTGTTTCAACTACCGAGGTTTTAGGTATTCTTCCTTCAGCTAAAACATGCATGTGGAACCCAGAGTATGATCAACCATGTGATCGGGAGACGTATTCAAATATGTCTCAGTTTTCGTACCCTGGTACTCGGGTGCAACATTCCAGACGCTTTACTAACACTCTCCCCACTTGGAGAGTCAGCGCCTTTAACCTCCTGTTTGGCACAGTTTGCAATTTCCGCGGAAGATGAACAGGAATAGCGAGAACCAATGAGAGGCTAGATGGAGGTGTCTGGACGGGCAAATTTAACTCTCATTTCCCACCAGGAAGAGGAAATAACCAAAGGCTCAGCGTGCCGTACCGGAACCAGATTAGGGCCTGAAGCCATCCTGCGGTGTTGCGGCCAGCTCAAAAGAAAGCGAGTTGAAGAAAGGAGCTCAGGGGCACTGTAATTCACAAACTTGCAGAGTTATAAATGACAGCTATCGTCCAAAAATATACTGAAGTAAGGCTGCCAAGAGGACTTGAAAGCGGGGCAGAATTACAGGAAACCGATTTCAGGAGGTAGACTGGAATTGCATTGAAAGCATAGGAAAAGAGGCAGAACGTCCACAATGATGCACTTGGCCAAAAAGGGCGTATGCGTTTTTTCCTGAATATATTCAGGAAAAAACGCATACGCCCTTTTTGGCCAACCAAGCAAGCTTGCAAAGGAAATCTGCACTACAATGAAGTCTCACTTCCCCCCGGTCAAAAGGGCCATCTGAAAAAGTGTAAAATCCAGAAAGGCAGGACAGGCCATGGAGAACTGGGAGCCTTGTTATGCTGATGGGCGGGATGTAAATTGCCAACAACCACTCCGGAGAAGTGTATGGTGTTTCCTGAAACATCTAAAAAACAAAGCAACAGAACCTATGGCACTTCCACTTATGGTCCTATAGCTTAGGGAAATTAAAATAAAAAAGACACAGCCACCCCAAAGTTTGGAATGGCTCTGTTTACAAGAACCTCGTTTACAGTACAAGTTCAACATCGCAGAAAGCGAAAAATGGATAAAGAAGTTGTGGTATTTACTTACAAAGCAATATCACTCAGCAATGAAATCTGTGTCATCAGGCCCTTAGCAGCACAATGAGTGGATTCAGGTATGATGATTCTAACTGAAATAAGTCACACAGAAAAAGAAACATCATAAGATATCAGTAATACACGGAATGTAAACTTGGCTACACAGGAACTGAATTATAGAACAGAACAGGGTCTCAAATTTAGAAAACCAACTTATGCTTGCTTAAGGGTAAAGGTGAGTTGGGGTGCTGCATAAAACCAGAGATTGAAATGAGCACAGATAAAGTTCCTTAAGCCAAATATGGAATAGACAAGAGCTACTCCTTGCTCAATGAAATGGACTCAACACCGCATATTAAACGCCTAAGAATGTACCTGACTAGTAAGTATCTTAAAACCTATGGATTGCTATGTCTCCGAAAGAGAATCAAGCATGTGTACAGGGGCATAAACGCAGCAGTGATAGGATTGGAGAGGTTCGGTGAGCAAATGAAGACCCTTTGAAGTCATATTGCATGGTACCCATTACACGGGTCTTAACTCTCCAGGTTTAAGGTATTCTTCCTTCAGCTAAAACCTGCATGTGGAACCAAGAGTATGATCAACCATGTGATCGGGAGACGTGTTCAAATATGTCTCAGTTTTCGTACCCTGGTACTCGGGTGCAACATTCCAGACGCTTTACTAACACTCTCCCGACTTGGAGAGTCAGTCCCTTTAACCTCCTGTTTGGCCCAGTTTGCAATTTCTGTGGAAGATGAACAGGAATAGCGAGAACCAATGAGAGGCTAGCTGGAGGTGTCTGGACGGGCAAATTTAACTCTCATTTCCCACCAGGAAGAGGAATTAACCAAAGGCTCAGCGTGCCGTGCCAGAACCAGATTAGGGCCTGAAGCCATCCTGCGGTGTTGCGGCCAGCTCACAAGAAAGTGAGTTGAAGAAAGGAGCTCAGGGGCACTGTAATTCACAAACCTGCAGAGTTATAAATGACAGCTATCGTCCAAAAATATACTGAAGTAAGGCTGCCAAGAGGACTTGAAAGCGGGGCAGAATTGCAGGAAACCGATTTCAGGAGGTAGACTGGAATTGCATTGAAAGCATAGGAAAAGAGGCAGAACGTCCACAATGATGCACTTGGCCAAAAAGGGCGTATGCGTTTTTTCCTGAATATATTCAGGAAAAAACGCATACGCCCTTTTTGGCCAACCAAGCAAGGTTGCAAAGGAAATCTGCACTACAATGAAGTCTCACTTCCCCCCGGTCAAAAGGGCCATCTGAAAAAAGTGTAAAATCCAGAAAGTCAGGACAGGCCATGGAGAACTGGGAGCCTTGTTATGCTGATGGGCGGGATGTAAATTGCCAACAACCACTCGGGAGAAGTGTATGGTGTTTCCTGAAACATCTAAAAAACAAAGCAACAGAACCTAGGGCACTTCCACTTATGGTCCTATAGCTTAGGGAAATTAAAATCAAAAAGACACAGCCACCCCAAAGTTTGGAACGGCTCTGTTTACAAGAACCTCGTTTACAGTACAAGTTCAACATCGCAGAAAGCGAAAAATGGATAAAGAAGTTGTGGTATTTACTTACAAAGCAATATCACTCAGCAATGAAATCTGTGTCATCAGGCCCTTAGCAGCACAATGAGTGGATTCAGGTATGATGATTCTAACTGAAATAAGTCACACAGAAAAAGAAACATCATAAGATATCAGTAATACACGGAATGTAAACTTGGCTACACAGGAACTGAATTACAGAACAGAACAGGGTCTCAAATTTAGAAAACCAACTTATGCTTGCTTAAGGGTAAAGGTGAGTTGGGGTGCTGCATAAAACCAGAGATTGAAATGAGCACAGATAAAGTTCCTTAAGCCAAATATGGAATAGACAAGAGCTACTCCTTGCTCAATGAAATGGACTCAACACCGCATATTAAACGCCTAAGAATGTACCTGACTAGTAAGTATCTTAAAACCTATGGATTGCTATGTCTCCGAAAGAGAATCAAGCATGTGTACAGGGGCATAAACGCAGCAGTGATAGGATTGGAGAGGTTCGGTGAGCAAATGAAGACCCTTTGAAGTCATATTGCATGGTACCCATTACACGGGTCTTAACTCTCCAGGTTTAAGGTATTCTTCCTTCAGCTAAAACCTGCATGTGGAACCCAGAGTATGATCAACCATGTGATCGGGAGACGTGTTCAAATATGTCTCAGTTTTCGTACCCTGGTACTCGGGTGCAACATTCCAGACGCTTTACTAACACTCTCCCGACTTGGAGAGTCAGTCCCTTTAACCTCCTGTTTGGCCCAGTTTGCAATTTCTGTGGAAGATGAACAGGAATAGCGAGAACCAATGAGAGACTAGCTGGAGGTGTCTGGACGGGCAAATTTAACTCTCATTTCCCACCAGGAAGAGGAATTAACCAAAGGCTCAGCGTGCCGTGCCAGAACCAGATTAGGGCCTGAAGCCATCCTGCGGTGTTGCGGCCAGCTCACAAGAAAGCGAGTTGAAGAAAGGAGCTCAGGGGCACTGTAATTCACAAACCTGCAGAGTTATAAATGACAGCTATCGTCCAAAAATAGACTGAAGTAAGGCTGCCAAGAGGAATTGAAAGCGGGGCAGAATTGCAGGAAACCGATTTCAGGAGGTAGACTGGAATTGCATTGAAAGCATAGGAAAAGAGGCAGAACGTCCACAATGATGCACTTGGCCAAAAAGGGCGTATGCGTTTTTTCCTGAATATATTCAGGAAAAAACGCATACGCCCTTTTTGGCCAACCAAGCAAGCTTGCAAAGGAAATCTGCACTACAATGAAGTCTCACTTCCCCCCGGTCAAAAGGGCCATCTGAAAAAAGTGTAAAATCCAGAAAGGCAGGACAGGCCATGGAGAACTGGGAGCCTTGTTATGCTGATGGGCGGGATGTAAATTGCCAACAGACATTCGGGAGAACTGTATGGTGTTTCCTGAAACATCTAAAAAACAAAGCAACAGAGCCTAGGGCACTTCCACTTATGGTCCTATAGCTTAGGGAAGTTAAAACAAAAAAGACACAGCCACCCCAAAGTTTGGGACAGCTCTGTTTACAAGAACCTCGTTTACCGTACAAGTTCAATATCACAGAAAGTGAAAAATGGATAAAGAATTTGTGGTACTTACGTACAATGCAGTATCACTCAGCAATGAAATCTACGTCATCAGGCCCGTAGCAGCATAGTGAGTGGATTCAGGTACGATGATTCTAACTGAAATAAGTCACACAGAAAAAGAAACATCATAAGATATCACTAATACACAGAATGTAAACTTGGCTACACAGGAACTGAATTCCAAAACAGAACAGGGTCTCAAATTTAGAAAAGCAACTTATGCTTGCTTAAGCGGAAAGGTGAGTTGGGGTGCTGCATAAAACCAGAGATTGAAATGAGCACAGATAAAGTTCCTTAAGCCAAATATGGAATAGACAAGAGCTACTCCTTGCTCAACGAAATGGACTCAACACCGCATATTAAACGCCTAAGAATGTACCTGACTAGTAAGTATCTTAAAAGCTATGGATTGCTATGTCTCCGAAAGAGAATCAAGCATGTGTACAGGGGCATAAACGCAGCAGTGATAGGATTGGAGAGGTTCGGTGAGCAAATGAAGACCCTTTGAAGTCATATTGCATGGTACCCATTCCACGGGTCTCAACTCTGCAGGTTTAAAGTATTCTTCTTTCAGCTAAAACATGCATGTGGAACCCAGAGTATGATCAACCGTGTGAACGGGAGACGTGTTCAAATATGTCTCAGTTTTTCTCCCCTGGTACTCGGGTGCAACATTCCAGACGCTTTACTAACACTCTCCCGACTTGGAGAGTCAGTCCCTTTAACCTCCTGTTTGGCCCAGTTTGCAATTTCTGCGGAAGATGAACAGGAATAGCGAGAACCAATGAGAGACTAGCTGGAGGTGTCTGGACGGGCAAATTTAACTCTCATTTCCCACCAGGAAGAGGAATTAACCAAAGGCTCAGCGTGCCGTGCCGGAACCAGATTAGGGCCTGAAGCCATCGTGCGGTGTTGCGGCCAGCTCACAAGAAAGCGAGTTGAAGAAAGGAGCTCAGGGGCACTGTAATTCACAAACCTGCAGAGTTATAAATGACAGCTATCGTCCAAAAATAGACTGAAGTAAGGCTGCCAAGAGGACTTGAAAGCGGGGCAGAATTGCAGGAAACCGATTTCAGGAGGTAGACTGGAATTGCATTGAAAGCATAGGAAAAGAGGCAGAACGTCCACAATGATGCACTTGGCCAAAAAGGGCGTATGCGTTTTTTCCTGAATATATTCAGGAAAAACCGTATACGCCCTTTTTGGCCAACCAAGCAAGCTTGCAAAGGAAATCTGCACTACAATGAAGTCTCACTTCCCCCCGGTCAAAAGGGCCATCTGAAAAAAGTGTAAAATCCAGAAAGGCAGGACAGGCCATGGAGAACTGGGAGCATTGTTATGCTGATGGGCGGGATGTAAATTGCCAACAGACACTCAGGAGAAGTGTATGGTGTTTCCTGAAACATCGAAAAAACAAAGCAACAGAGCCTAGGGCACTTCCACTTATGGTCCTATAGCTTAGGGAAATTAAAATCAAAAAGACACAGCCACCCCAATGTTTGGAACGGCTCTGTTTACAAGAACCTCGTTTACAGTACAAGTTCAACATCGCAGAAAGTGAAAAATGGATAAAGAAGTTGTGGTATTTACTTACAAAGCAATATCACTCAGCAATGAAATCTGTGTCATCAGGCCCTTAGCAGCACAATGAGTGGATTCAGGTATGATGAGTCTAACTGAAATAAGTCACACAGAAAAAGAAACATCATAAGATATCAGTAATACACGGAATGGAAACTTGGCTACACAGGAACTGAATTACAGAACAGAACAGGGTCTCAAATTTAGAAAAGCAACTTATGCTTGCTTAAGGGTAAAGGTGAGTTGGGGTGCTGCATAAAACCAGAGATTGAAATGAGCACAGATAAAGTTCCTTAAGCCAAATATGGAATAGACAAGAGCTACTCCTTGCTCAACGAAATGGACTCAACACCGCATATTAAACGCCTAAGAATGTACCTGACTAGTAAGTATCTTAAAACCTATGGATTGCTATGTCTCCGAAAGAGAATCAAGCATGTGTACAGGGGCATAAACGCAGCAGTGATAGGATTGGAGAGGTTCGGTGAGCAAATGAAGACCCTTTGAAGTCATATTGCATGGTACCCATTCCACGGGTTTCAACTACCCAGGTTTTAGGTATTCTTCCTTCAGCTAAAACATGCATGTGGAACCCAGAGTATGATCAACCATGTGATCGGGAGACGTGTTCAAATATGTCTCAGTTTTCGTACCCTGGTACTCGGGTGCAACATTCCAGACGCTTTACTAACACTCTCCCCACTTGGAGAGTCAGCGCCTTTAACCTCCTGTTTGGCACAGTTTGCAATTTCCGCGGAAGATGAACAGGAATAGCGAGAACCAATGAGAGGCTAGATGGAGGTGTCTGGACGGGCAAATTTAACTCTCATTTCCCACCAGGAAGAGGAAATAACCAAAGGCTCAGCGTGCCGTACCGGAACCAGATTAGGGCCTGAAGCCATCCTGCGGTGTTGCGGCCAGCTCAAAAGAAAGCGAGTTGAAGAAAGGAGCTCAGGGGCACTGTAATTCACAAACTTGCAGAGTTATAAATGACAGCTATCGTCCAAAAATATACTGAAGTAAGGCTGCCAAGAGGACTTGAAATCGGGGCAGAATTACAGGAAACCGATTTCAGGAGGTAGACTGGAATTGCATTGAAAGCATAGGAAAAGAGGCAGAACGTCCACAATGATGCACTTGGCCAAAAAGGGCGTATGCGTTTTTTCCTGAATATATTCAGGAAAAAACGCATACGCCCTTTTTGGCCAACCAAGCAAGCTTGCAAAGGAAATCTGCACTACAATGAAGTCTCACTTCCCCCCGGTCAAAAGGGCCATCTGAAAAAGTGTAAAATCCAGAAAGGCAGGACAGGCCATGGAGAACTGGGAGCCTTGTTATGCTGATGGGCGGGATGTAAATTGCCAACAACCACTCCGGAGAAGTGTATGGTGTTTCCTGAAACATCTAAAAAACAAAGCAACAGAACCTATGGCACTTCCACTTATGGTCCTATAGCTTAGGGAAATTAAAATCAAAAAGACACAGCCACCCCAAAGTTTGGAATGGCTCTGTTTACAAGAACCTCGTTTACAGTACAAGTTCAACATCGCAGAAAGCGGAAAATGGATAAAGAAGTTGTGGTATTTACTTACAAAGCAATATCACTCAGCAATGAAATCTGTGTCATCAGGCCCTTAGCAGCACAATGAGTGGATTCAGGTATGATGATTCTAAGTGAAATAAGTCACACAGAAAAAGAAACATCATAAGATATCAGTAATGCACGGAATGTAAACTTGGCTACACAGGAACTGAATTATAGAACAGAACAGGGTCTCAAATTTAGAAAACCAACTTATGCTTGCTTAAGGGTAAAGGTGAGTTGGGGTGCTGCATAAAACCAGAGATTGAAATGAGCACAGATAAAGTTCCTTAAGCCAAATATGGAATAGACAAGAGCTACTCCTTGCTCAATGAAATGGACTCAACACCGCATATTAAACGCCTAAGAATGTACCTGACTAGTAAGTATCTTAAAACCTATGGATTGCTATGTCTCCGAAAGAGAATCAAGCATGTGTACAGGGGCATAAACGCAGCAGTGATAGGATTGGAGAGGTTCGGTGAGCAAATGAAGACCCTTTGAAGTCATATTGCATGGTACCCATTACACGGGTCTTAACTCTCCAGGTTTAAGGTATTCTTCCTTCAGCTAAAACCTGCATGTGGAACCCAGAGTATGATCAACCATGTGATCGGGAGACGTGTTCAAATATGTCTCAGTTTTCGTACCCTGGTACTCGGGTGCAACATTCCAGACGCTTTACTAACACTCTCCCGACTTGGAGAGTCAGTCCCTTTAACCTCCTGTTTGGCCCAGTTTGCAATTTCTGTGGAAGATGAACAGGAATAGCGAGAACCAATGAGAGACTAGCTGGAGGTGTCTGGACGGGCAAATTTAACTCTCATTTCCCACCAGGAAGAGGAATTAACCAAAGGCTCAGCGTGCCGTGCCAGAACCAGATTAGGGCCTTAAGCCATCCTGCGGTGTTGCGGCCAGCTCACAAGAAAGCGAGTTGAAGAAAGGAGCTCAGGGGCACTGTAATTCACAAACCTGCAGAGTTATAAATGACAGCTATCGTCCAAAAATAGACTGAAGTAAGGCTGCCAAGAGGACTTGAAAGCGGGGCAGAATTGCAGGAAACCGATTTCAGGAGGTAGACTGGAATTGCATTGAAAGCATAGGAAAAGAGGCAGAACGTCCACAATGATTCACTTGGCCAAAAAGGGCGTATGCGTTTTTTCCTGAATATATTCAGGAAAAACCGCATACGCCCTTTTTGGCCAACCAAGCAAGCTTGCAAAGGAAATCTGCACTACAATGAAGTCTCACTTCCCCCCGGTCAAAAGGGCCATCTGAAAAAAGTGTAAAATCCAGAAAGGCAGGACAGGCCATGGAGAACTGGGAGCCTTGTTATGCTGATGGGCGGGATGTAAATTGCCAACAGACACTCAGGAGAATTGTATGGTGTTTCCTGAAACATCTAAAAAACAAAGCAACAGAGCCTAGGGCACTTCCACTTATGGTCCTATAGCTTAGGGAAGTTAAAACAAAAAAGACACAGCCACCCCAAAGTTTGGGACAGCTCTGTTTACAAGAACCTCGTTTACCGTACAAGTTCAATATCACAGAAAGTGAAAAATGGATAAAGAACTTGTGGTACTTACGTACAATGCAGTATCACTCAGCAATGAAATCTACGTCATCAGGCCCGTAGCAGCATAGTGAGTGGATTCAGGTACGATGATTCTAACTGAAATAAGTCACACAGAAAAAGAAACATCATAAGATATCACTAATACACAGAATGTAAACTTGGCTACACAGGAACTGAATTCCAAAACAGAACAGGGTCTCAAATTTAGAAAAGCAACTTATGCTTGCTTAAGCGGAAAGGTGAGTTGGGGTGCTGCATAAAACCAGAGATTGCAATGAGCACAGATAAAGTTCCTTAAGCCAAATATGGAATAGACAAGAGCTACTGCTTGCTCAACGAAATGGACTCAACACCGCATATTAAACGCCTAAGAATGTACCTGACTAGTAAGTATCTTAAAAGCTATGGATTGCTATGTCTCCGAAAGAGAATCAAGCATGTGTACAGGGGCATAAACGCAGCAGTGATAGGATTGGAGAGGTTCGGTGAGCAAATGAAGACCCTTTGAAGTCATATTGCATGGTACCCATTCCACGGGTCTCAACTCTGCAGGTTTAAAGTATTCTTCTTTCAGCTAAAACATGCATGTGGAACCCAGAATATGATCAACCGTGTGAACGGGAGACGTGTTCAAATATGTCTCAGTTTTTCTCCCCTGGTACTCGGGTGCAACATTCCAGACGCTTTACTAACACTCTCCCGACTTGGAGAGTCAGTCCCTTTAACCTCCTGTTTGGCCCAGTTTGCAATTTCTGCGGAAGATGAACAGGAATAGCGAGAACCAATGAGAGACTAGCTGGAGTTGTCTGGACGGGCAAATTTAACTCTCATTTCCCACCAGGAAGAGGAATTAACCAAAGGCTCAAGCGTGCCGTGCCGGAACCAGATTAGGGCCTGAAGCCATCATGCGGTGTTGCGGCCAGCTCACAAGAAAGCGAGTTGAAGAAAGGAGCTCAGGGGCACTGTAATTCACAAACCTGCAGAGTTATAAATGACAGCTATCGTCCAAAAATAGACTGAAGTAAGGCTGCCAAGAGGACTTGAAAGCGGGGCAGAATTGCAGGAAACCGATTTCAGGAGGTAGACTGGAATTGCATTGAAAGCATAGGAAAAGAGGCAGAACGTCCACAATGATGCACTTGGCCAAAAAGGGCGTATGCGTTTTTTCCTGAATATATTCAGGAAAAACCGCATACGCCCTTTTTGGCCAACCAAGCAAGCTTGCAAAGGAAATCTGCACTACAATGAAGTCTCACTTCCCCCCGGTCAAAAGGGCCATCTGAAAAAAGTGTAAAATCCAGAAAGGCAGGACAGGATATGGAGAACTGGGAGCATTGTTATGCTGATGGGCGGGATGTAAATTGCCAACAGACACTCAGGAGAAGTGTATGGTGTTTCCTGAAACATCGAAAAAACAAAGCAACAGAGCCTAGGGCACTTCCACTTATGGTCCTATAGCTTAGGGAAATTAAAATCAAAAAGACACAGCCACCCCAATGTTTGGAACGGCTCTGTTTACAAGAACCTCGTTTACAGTACAAGTTCAACATCGCAGAAAGTGAAAAATGGATAAAGAAGTTGTGGTATTTACTTACAAAGCAATATCACTCAGCAATGAAATCTGTGTCATCAGGCCCTTAGCAGCACAATGAGTGGATTCAGGTATGATGAGTCTAACTGAAATAAGTCACACAGAAAAAGAAACATCATAAGATATCAGTAATACACGGAATGGAAACTTGGCTACACAGGAACTGAATTACAGAACAGAACAGGGTCTCAAATTTAGAAAACCAACTTATGCTTGCTTAAGGGTAAAGGTGAGTTGGGGTGCTGCATAAAACCAGAGATTGAAATGAGCACAGATAAAGTTCCTTAAGCCAAATATGGAATAGACAAGAGCTACTCCTTGCTCAACGAAATGGACTCAACACCGCATATTAAACGCCTAAGAATGTACCTGACTAGTAAGTATCTTAAAACCTATGGATTGCTATGTCTCCGAAAGAGAATCAAGCATGTGTACAGGGGCATAAACGCAGCAGTGATAGGATTGGAGAGGTTCGGTGAGCAAATGAAGACCCTTTGAAGTCATATTGCATGGTACCCATTCCACGGGTTTCAACTACCCAGGTTTTAGGTATTCTTCCTTCAGCTAAAACATGCATGTGGAACCCAGAGTATGATCAACCATGTGATCGGGAGACGTGTTCAAATATGTCTCAGTTTTCGTACCCTGGTACTCGGGTGCAACATTCCAGACGCTTTACTAACACTCTCCCCACTTGGAGAGTCAGCGCCTTTAACCTCCTGTTTGGCACAGTTTGCAATTTCCGCGGAAGATGAACAGGAATAGCGAGAACCAATGAGAGGCTAGATGGAGGTGTCTGGACGGGCAAATTTAACTCTCATTTCCCACCAGGAAGAGGAAATAACCAAAGGCTCAGCGTGCCGTACCGGAACCAGATTAGGGCCTGAAGCCATCCTGCGGTGTTGCGGCCAGCTCAAAAGAAAGCGAGTTGAAGAAAGGAGCTCAGGGGCACTGTAATTCACACACTTGCAGATTTATAAATGACAGCTATCGTCCAAAAATATACTGAAGTAAGGCTGCCAAGAGGACTTGAAATCGGGGCAGAATTACAGGAAACCGATTTCAGGAGGTAGACTGGAATTGCATTGAAAGCATAGGAAAAGAGGCAGACCGTCCACAATGATGCACTTGGCCAAAAAGGGCGTATGCGTTTTTTCCTGAATATATTCAGGAAAAAACGCATACGCCCTTTTTGGCCAACCAAGCAAGCTTGCAAAGGAAATCTACACTACAATGAAGTCTCACTTCCCCCCGGTCAAAAGGGCCATCTGAAAAAGTGTAAAATCCAGAAAGGCAGGACAGGCCATGGAGAACTGGGAGCCTTGTTATGCTGATGGGCGGGATGTAAATTGCCAACAACCACTCCGGAGAAGTGTATGGTGTTTCCTGAAACATCTAAAAAACAAAGCAACAGAACCTATGGCACTTCCACTTATGGTCCTATAGCTTAGGGAAATTAAAATCAAAAAGACACAGCCACCCCAAAGTTTGGAACAGCTCTGTTTACAAGAACCTCGTTTACAGTACAAGTTCAACATCGCAGAAAGCGAAAAATGGATAAAGAAGTTGTGGTATTTACTTACAAAGCAATATCACTCAGCAATGAAATCTGTGTCATCAGGCCCTTAGCAGCACAATGAGTGGATTCAGGTATGATGATTCTAAGTGAAATAAGTCACACAGAAAAAGAAACATCATAAGATATCAGTAATACACGGAATGTAAACTTGGCTACACAGGAACTGAATTATAGAACAGAACAGGGTCTCAAATTTAGAAAACCAACTTATGCTTGCTTAAGGGTAAAGGTGAGTTGGGGTGCTGCATAAAACCAGAGATTGAAATGAGCACAGATAAAGTTCCTTAAGCCAAATATGGAATAGACAAGAGCTACTCCTTGCTCAATGAAATGGACTCAACACCGCATATTAAACGCCTAAGAATGTACCTGACTAGTAAGTATCTTAAAACCTATGGATTGCTATGTCTCCGAAAGAGAATCAAGCATGTGTACAGGGGCATAAACGCAGCAGTGATAGGATTGGAGAGGTTCGGTGAGCAAATGAAGACCCTTTGAAGTCATATTGCATGGTACCCATTCCACGGGTTTCAACTACCCAGGTTTAAGGTATTCTTCCTTCAGCTAAAACCTGCATGTGGAACCCAGAGTATGATCAACCATGTGATCAGGAGACGTGTTCAAATATGTCTCAGTTTTCGTACCCTGGTACTCGGGTGCAACATTCCAGACGCTTTACTAACACTCTCCCGACTTGGAGAGTCAGTCCCTTTAACCTCCTGTTTGGCCCAGTTTGCAATTTCTGTGGAAGATGAACAGGAATAGTGAGAACCAATGAGAGACTAGCTGGAGGTGTCTGGACGGGCAAATTTAACTCTCATTTCCCACCAGGAAGAGGAATTAACCAAAGGCTCAGCGTGCCGTGCCAGAACCAGATTAGGGCCTGAAGCCATCCTGCGGTGTTGCGGCCAGCTCACAAGAAATCGAGTTGAAGAAAGGAGCTCAGGGGCACTGTAATTCACAAACCTGCAGAGTTATAAATGACAGCTATCGTCCAAAAATAGACTGAAGTAAGGCTGCCAAGAGGAATTGAAAGCGGGGCAGAATTGCAGGAAACCGATTTCAGGAGGTAGACTGGAATTGCATTGAAAGCATAGGAAAAGAGGCAGAACGTCCACAATGATGCACTTGGCCAAAAAGGGCGTATGCGTTTTTTCCTGAATATATTCAGGAAAAACCGCATACGCCCTTTTTGGCCAACCAAGCAAGCTTGCAAAGGAAATCTGCACTACAATGAAGTCTCACTTCCCCCCGGTCAAAAGGGCCATCTGAAAAAAGTGTAAAATCCAGAAAGGCAGGAAAGGCCATGGAGAACTGGGAGCCTTGTTATGCTGATGGGCGGGATGTAAATTGCCAACAGACACTCGGGAGAATTGTATGGTGTTTCCTGAAACATCTAAAAAACAAAGCAACAGAGCCTAGGGCACTTCCACTTATGGTCCTATAGCTTAGGGAAGTTAAAACAAAAAAGACACAGCCACCCCAAAGTTTGGGACAGCTCTGTTTACAAGAACCTCGTTTACCGTACAAGTTCAATATCACAGAAAGTGAAAAATGGATAAAGAACTTGTGGTACTTACGTACAATGCAGTATCACTCAGCAATGAAATCTACGTCATCAGGCCCGTAGCAGCATAATGAGTGGATTCAGGTACGATGATTCTAACTGAAATAAGTCACACAGAAAAAGAAACATCATAAGATATCACTAATACACAGAATGTAAACTTGGCTACACAGGAACTGAATTCCAAAACAGAACAGGGTCTCAAATTTAGAAAAGCAACTTATGCTTGCTTAAGCGGAAAGGTGAGTTGGGGTGCTGCATAAAACCAGAGATTGCAATGAGCACAGATAAAGTTCCTTAAGCCAAATATGGAATAGACAAGAGCTACTGCTTGCTCAACGAAATGGACTCAACACCGCATATTAAACGCCTAAGAATGTACCTGACTAGTAAGTATCTTAAAAGCTATGGATTGCTATGTCTCCGAAAGAGAATCAAGCATGTGTACAGGGGCATAAACGCAGCAGTGATAGGATTGGAGAGGTTCGGTGAGCAAATGAAGACCCTTTGAAGTCATATTGCATGGTACCCATTCCACGGGTCTCAACTCTGCAGGTTTAAAGTATTCTTCTTTCAGCTAAAACATGCATGTGGAACCCAGAGTATGATCAACCGTGTGAACGGGAGACGTGTTCAAATATGTCTCAGTTTTTCTCCCCTGGTACTCGGGTGCAACATTCCAGACGCTTTACTAACACTCTCCCGACTTGGAGAGTCAGTCCCTTTAACCTCCTGTTTGGCCCAGTTTGCAATTTCTGCGGAAGATGAACAGGAATAGCGAGAACCAATGAGAGACTAGCTGGAGGTGTCTGGACGGGCAAATTTAACTCTCATTTCCCACCAGGAAGAGGAATTAACCAAAGGCTCAGCGTGCCGTGCCGGAATCAGATTAGGGCCTGAAGCCATCGTGCGGTGTTGCGGCCAGGTCACAAGAAAGCGAGTTGAAGAAAGGAGCTCAGGGGCACTGTAATTCACAAACCTGCAGAGTTATAAATGACAGCTATCGTCCAAAAATAGACTGAAGTAAGGCTGCCAAGAGGACTTGAAAGCGGGGCAGAATTGCAGGAAACCGATTTCAGGAGGTAGACTGGAATTGCATTGAAAGCATAGGAAAAGAGGCAGAACGTCCACAATGATGCACTTGGCCAAAAAGGGCGTATGCGTTTTTTCCTGAATATATTCAGGAAAAAATGAATACGCACTTTTTGGCCAACCAAGCAAACTTGTAAAGGAAATCTGCACTACAATGAAGTCTCACTTCCCCCCGGTCAAAAGGGCCATCTGAAAAAAGTGTAAAATCCAGAAAGGCAGGACAGGCCATGGAGAACTGGGAGCCTTGTTATGCTGATGGGCGGGATGTAAATTGCCAACAGACACTCCGGAGAAGTGTATGGTGTTTCCTGAAATATCTAAAAAACAAAGCAACAGAGCCTAGGGCAATTCCACTTATGGTCCTATAGCTTAGGGAAATTAAAATCAAAATGACACAGCCACCCCAAAGTTTGGGACGCCTCTGTTTACAAGAACCTCATTTACCGTACAAGTTCAATATCACAGAAAGTGAAAAATGGATAAAGAACTTGTGGTACTTACGTACAATGCAGTATCACTCAGCAATGAAATCTATGTCATCAGGCCCGTAGCAGCATAATGAGTGGATTCAGGTACGATGATTCTAACTGAAATAAGGCACACAGAAAAAGAAACATCATAAGATATCACTAATACACGGAATGTAAACTTGGCTACACAGGAACTGAATTCCAAAACAGAACAGGGTCTCAAATTTAGAAAACCAACTTATGCTTGCTTAAGGGGAAAGGTGAGTTGGGGTGCTGCATAAAACCAGAGATTGAAATGAGCACAGATAAAGTTCCTTAAGCCAAATATGGAATAGACAAGAGCTACTCCTTGCTCAACGAAATGGACTCAACACCCCATATTAAACGCCTAAGAATGTACCTGACTAGTAAGTATCTTAAAACCTATGGATTGCTGTGTCTCCAAAAGAGAATCAAGCGTGTGTACAGGGGCATAAACGCAGCAGTGATAGGATTGGAGGGGTTCGGTGAGCAAATGAAGACCCTTTGAAGTCATATTGCATGGTACCCATTCCACGGGTTTCAACTACCCAGGTTTAAGGTATTCTTCCTTCAGCTAAAACATGCATGTGGAACCCAGAGTATGATCAACCGTGTGAACGGGAGACGTGTTCAAATATGTCTCAGTTTTCCTCCCCTGGTACTCGGGTGCAACATTCCAGACGCTTTACTAACACTCTCCCCACTTGGAGAGTCAGTGCCTTTAACCTCCTGTTTGGCCCAGTTTGCAATTTCTGCGGAAGATGTACAGGAATAGGGAGAACCAATGAGAGGCTAGCTGGAGGTGTCTGGACGGGCAAATTTAACTCTCATTTCCCACCAGGAAGAGGAAATAACCAAAGGCTCAGCGTGCCGTGCCGGAACCAGATTAGGGCCTGAAGCCATCCTGCGGTGTTGCGGCAGGTCACAAGAAAGCGAGTTGAAGAAAGGAGCTCAGGGTCACTGTAATTCACAAACCTGCAGAGTTATAAATGACAGCTATCGTCCAAAAATAGACTGAAGTAAGGCTGCCAAGAGGACTTGAAAGCAGGGCAGAATTGCAGGAAACCGATTTCAGGAGGTAGACTGGAATTGCATTGAAAGCATAGGAAAAGAGGCAGAACGTCCACAATGATGCACTTGGCCAAAAAGGGCGTATACGTTTTTTCCTGAATATATTCAGGAAAACACGCATACGCCCTTTTTGGCCAACCAAGCAAGCTTGCAAAGGAAATCTGCACTACAATGAAGTCTCACTTCCCCCCAGTCAAAAGGGCCATCTGAAAAATGTGTAAAATCCAGAAAGGCAGGACAGGCCATGGAGAACTGGGAGCCTTGTTATGCTGATGGGCGGGATGTAATTTGCCAACAGACACTTGGGAGAAGTGTATGGTGTTTCCTGAAACATCTAAAAAACAAAGCAACAGAGCCTAGGGCACTTCCACTTGTGGTCCTATAGCTTAGGGAAATTAAAATAAAAAAGACACAGCCACCCCAAAGTTTGGGACGCCTCTGTTTACAAGAACCTCATTTACCGTACAAGTTCAATATCACAGAAAGTGAAAAATGGATAAAGAACTTGTGGTACTTACGTACAATGCAGTATCACTCAGCAATGAAATCTATGTCATCAGGCCCGTAGCAGCATAATGAGTGGATTCAGGTACGATGATTCTAACTGAAATAAGTCACACAGAAAAAGAAACATCATAAGGTATCACTAATACACAGAATGTAAACTTGGCTACACAGGAACTGAATTCCAAAACAGAACAGGCTCTCAAATTTAGAAAACCAACTTATGCTTCCATAGGGGAAAGGTGAGTTGGGGTGCTGCAAAAAACCAGAGATTGCAATGAGCACAGATAAAGTTCCTTAAGCCAAATATGGAATAGACAAGAGCTACTCCTTGCTCAACGAAATGGACTCAACACCGCATATTAAACGCCTAAGAATGTACCTGACTAGTAAGTATCTTAAAACCTATGGATTGCTATGTCTCCAAAAGAGAATCAAGCCTGTGTACAGGGGCATAAACGCAGCAGTGATACGACTGGAGAGGTTCGGTGAGCAAATGAAGACCCTTTGAAGTCATATTGCATGGTACCCATTCCACGGGTCTCAACTCTGCAGGTTTAAGGTATTCTTCCTTCAGCTAAAACATGCATGTGGAACCCAGAGTATGATCAACCGTGTGAACGGGAGACGTGTTCAAATATGTCTCAGTTCTTCTCCCCTGGTACTCGGGTGCAACATTCCAGATGCTTTACTAACACTCTCCCCACTTGGAGAGTCAGCGCCTTTAACCTCCTGTTTGGCCCAGTTTGCAAATTCTGCGGAAGATGAACAGGAATAGCGAGAACCAATGAGAGGCTAGCTGGAGGTGTCTGGACGGGCAAATTTAACTCTCATTTCCCACCAGGAAGAGGAAATAACCAAAGGCTCAGCGTGCCATGCCGGAACCAGATTAGGGCCTGAAGCCATCTTGCGGTGTTGCGGCCTGCTCAAAAGAAGGCGAGTTGAAGAAAGGAGCTCAGGGGCACTGTAATTCACAAACCTGCAGAGTTATAAATGACAGCTATCGTCCAAAAATAGACTGAAGTAAGGCTGCCAAGAGGACTTGAAAGCGGGGCAGAATTGCAGGAAACCGATTTCAGGAGGTAGACTGGAATTGCATTGAAAGCATAGGAAAAGAGGCAGAACGTCCACAATGATGCACTTGGCCAAAAAGGGCGTATGCGTTTTTTCCTGAATATATTCAGGAAAAAACGCATACGCCCTTTTTGGCCAACCAAGCAAGCTTGCAAAGGAAATCTGCACTACAATGAAGTCTCACTTCCCCCTGGTCAAAAGGGCCATCTGAAAAAAGTGTAAAATCCAGAAAGGCAGGACAGGCCATGGAGAACTGGGAGCCTTGTTATGCTGATGGGCGGGATTTAAATTGCCAACAGACACTCGGGAGAAGTGTATGGTGTTTCCTGAAACATCTAAAAAACAAAGCAACAGAGCCTAGGGCACTTCCACTTATGGTCCTATAGCATAGGGAAATTAAAATCAAAAAGACACAGCCACCCCAAAGTTTGGGACGACTCTGTTTACAAGAACCTCATTTATCGTACAAGTTCAATATCACAGAAAGTGAAAAATGGATAAAGAACTTGTGGTACTTACGTACAATGCAGTATCACTCAGCAATGAAATCTATGTCATCAGGCCCGTAGCAGCATAATGAGTGGATTCTGGTACGATGATTCTAACTGAAATAAGTCACACAGAAAAAGAAACATCATAAGATATCACTAATACAAAGAATGTAAACTTGGCTACACAGGAACTGAATTACAGAACAGAACAGGGTCTCAAATTTAGAAAACCAACTTATGCTTGCTTAAGGAGAAAGGTGAGTTGGGGTGCTGCATAAAACCAGAGATTGAAATGAGCACAGATAAAGTTCCTTAAGCCAAATATGGAATAGACAAGAGCTACTCCTTGCTCAACGAAATGGACTCAACACCGCATATTAAACGCCTAAGAATGTACCTGACTAGTAAGTATCTTAAAACCTATGGATTGCTATGTCTCCAAAAGAGAATCAAGCATGTGTACAGGTGCATAAACGCAGCAGTGATAGGATTGGAGAGGTTCGGTGAGCAAATGAAGACCCTTTGAAGTCATATTGCATGGTACCCATTCCACGGGTTTCAACTACCCAGGTTTAAGGTATTCTTCCTTCAGCTAAAACATGCATGTGGAACCTAGAGTATGATCAACCATGTGATCGGGAGACGTGTTCAAATATGTCTCAGTTTTCGTACCCTGGTACTCGGGTGCAACATTCCAGACGCTTTACTAACACTCTCCCGACTTGGAGAGTCAGTCCCTTTAACCTCCTGTTTGGCCCAGTTTGCAATTTCTGCGGAAGATGAACAGGAATAGCAAGAACCAATGAGAGGCTAGCTGGAGGTGTCTGGACGGGCAAATTTAACTCTCATTTCCCACCAGGAAGAGGAAATAACCAAAGGCTCAGCGTGCCGTACCGGAACCAGATTAGGGCCTGAAGCCATCCTGCGGTGTTGCGGCCAGCTCAAAAGAAAGCGAGTTGAAGAAAGGAGCTCATTGGCACTGTAATTCACAAACCTGCAGAGTTATAAATGACAGCTATCGTCCAAAAATAGACTGAAGTAAGGCTGCCAAGAGGACTTGAAAGCGGGGCAGAATTGCAGGAAACCGATTTCAGGAGGTAGACTGGAATTGCATTGAAAGCATAGGAAAAGAGGCAGAACGTCCACAATGATGCACTTGGCCAAAAAGGGCGTATGCGTTTTATCCTGAATATATTCAGGAAAAAACGCATACGCACTTTTTGGCCAACCAAGCAAGCTTGCAAAGGAAATCTGCACTACAATGAAGTCTCACTTCCCCCCGGTCAAAAGGGCCATCTGAAAAAAGTGTAAAATCCAGAAAGGCAGGACAGGCCATGGAGAACTGGGAGCCTTGTTATGCTGATGGGCGGGATGTAAATTGCCAACAACCACTCGGGAGAAGTGTATGGTGTTTCCTGAAACATCTAAAAAACAAAGTAACAGAACCTAGGGCACTTCCACTTATGGTCCTATAGCTTAGGGAAATTAAAATCAAAAAGACACAGCCACCCCAAAGTTTGGAACGGCTCTGTTTACAAGAACCTCGTTTACAGTACAAGTTCAACATCACAGAAAGTGAAAAATGGATAAAGAAGTTGTGGTATTTACTTACAAAGCAATATCACTCAGCAATGAAATCTGTGTCATCAGGCCCTTAGCAGCACAATGAGTGGATTCAGGTATGATGATTCTAACTGAAATAAGTCACACAGAAAAAGAAACATCATAAGATATCAGTAATACACGGAATGTAAACTTGGCTACACAGGAACTGAATTACAGAACAGAACAGGGTCTCAAATTTAGAAAACCAACTTATTCTTGCTTAAGGGTAAAGGTGAGTTGGGGTGCTGCATAAAACCAGAGATTGAAATGAGCACAGATAAAGTTCCTTAAGCCAAATATGGAATAGACAAGAGCTACTCCTTGGTCAACGAAATGGACTCAACACCCCATATTAAACGCCTAAGAATGTACCTGACTAGTAAGTATCGTAAAACCTATGGATTGCTATGTCTCCAAAAGAGAATCAAGCATGTGTACAGGGGCATAAACGCAGCAGTGATAGGATTGGAGAGGTTCGGTGAGCAAATGAAGACCCTTTGAAGTCATATTGCATGGTACCCATTCCACGGGTTTCAACTACCCAGGTTTAAGGTATTCTTCCTTCAGCTAAAACATGCATGTGGAACCTAGAGTATGATCAACCATGTGATCGGGAGACGTGTTCAAATATGTCTCAGTTTTCGTACCCTGGTACTCGGGTGCAACATTCCAGATGCTTTACTAACACTCTCCCGACTTGGAGAGTCAGTCATTTAATCTCCTGTTTGGCACAGTTTGCAATTTCTGCGGAAGATGAACAGGAATAGCGAGAACCAATGAGAGGCTAGCTGGAGGTGTCTGGACGGGCAAATTTAACTCTCATTTCCCACCAGGAAGAGGAATTAACCAAAGGCTCAGCGTGCCGTACCAGAACCAGATTAGGGCCTGAAGCCATCCTGCGGTGTTGCGGCCAGCTCAAAAGAAAGCGAGTTGAAGAAAGGAGCTCAGGGGCACTGAAATTCACAAACCTGCAGAGTTATAAATGACAGCTATCGTCCAAAAATATACTGAAGTAAGGCTGCCAAGAGGACTTGAAAGCGGGGCAGAATTGCAGGAAACCGATTTCAGGAGGTAGACTGGAATTGCATTGAAAGCATAGGAAAAGAGGCAGAACGTCCACAATGATGCACTTGGCCAAAAAGGGCGTATGCGTTTTTTCCTGAATATATTCAGGAAAAAACGCATACGCCCTTTTTCGCCAACCAAGCAAGTTTGCAAAGGAAATCTGCACTACAATGAAGTCTCACTTCCCCCCGGTCAAAAGGGCCATCTGAAAAAAGTGTAAAATCCAGAAAGGCAGGACAGGCCATGGAGAACTGGGAGCCTTGTTATGCTGATGGGCGGGATGTAAATTGCCAACAGACACTCGGGAGAAGTGTATGGTGTTTCCTGAAACATCTAAAAAACAAAGCAACAGAGCCTAGGGCACTGCCACTTATGGTCCTATAGCTTAGGGAAATTAAAATCAAAAAGACACAGCCACCCCAAAGTTTGGGACGCCTCTGTTTACAAGAACCTCGTTTACAGTACAAGTTCAACATCGCAGAAAGTGAAAAATGGATAAAGAAGTTGTGGTATTTACTTACAAAGCAATATCACTCAGCAATGAAATCTGTGTCATCAGGCCCTTAGCAGCACAATGAGTGGATTCAGGTATGATGATTCTAACTGAAGTAAGTCACACAGAAAAAGAAACATCATAAGATATCAGTAATACAAGGAATGTAAACTTGGCTACACAGGAACTGAATTACAGAACAGAACAGGGTCTCAAATTTAGAAAACCAACTTATGCTTGCTTAAGGAGAAAGGTGAGTTGGGGTGCTGCATAAAACCAGAGATTGAAATGAGCACAGATAAAGTTCCTTAAGCCAAATATGGAATAGACAAGAGCTACTCCTTGCTCAACGAAATGGACTCAACACCGCATATTAAACGCCTAAGAATGTACCTGACTAGTAAGTACCTTAAAACCTATAGATTGCTATGTCTCTGAAAGAGAATCAAGCATGTGTACAGGGGCATAAACGCAGCAGTGATAGGATTGGAGAGGTTCGGTGAGCAAATGAAGACCCTTTGAAGTCATATTGCATGGTACCCATTCCACGGGTTTCAACTACCCAGGTTTTAGGTATTCTTCCTTCAGCTAAAACATGCATGTGGAACCCAGAGTATGATCAACCATGTGATCGGGAGACGTGTTCAAATATGTCTCAATTTTCCTCCCCTGGTACTCGGGAGCAACATTCCAGACGCTTTACTAACACTCTCCCTACTTGGAGAGTCAGCGCCTTTAACCTCCTGTTTGGCACAGTTTGCAATTTCTGCGGAAGATGAACAGGAATAGCGAGAACCAATGAGAGGCTAGCTGGAGGTGTCTGGACGGGCAAATTTAACTCTCATTTCCCACGAGGAAGAGGAAATAACCAAAGGCTCAGCGTGCCGTCCCGGAACCAGATTAGGGCCTGAAGCCATCCTGTGGTGTTGCGGCCAGCTCAAAAGAAAGCGAGTTGAAGAAAGGAGCTCAAGGGCACTGTAATTCACAAACCTGCAGAGTTATAAATGACAGCTATCGTCCAAAAATAGACTGAAGTAAGGCTGCCAAGAGGACTTGAAAGCGGGGCAGAATTGCAGGAAACCGATTTCAGGAGGTAGACTGGAATTGCATTGAAAGCATAGGAAAAGAGGCAGAACGTCCACAATGATGCACTTGGCCAAAAAGGGCGTATGCGTTTTTTCCTGAATATATTCAGGAAAAAACGCATACGCCCTTTTTGGCCAACCAAGCAAGCTTGCAAAGGAAATCTGCACTACAATGAAGTCTCACTTCCCCACGGTCAAAAGGGCCATCTGAAAAAAGTGTAAAATCCAGAAAGGCAGGACAGGCCATGGAGAACTGGGAGCCTTGTTATTCTGATGGGCGGGATTTAAATTGCCAACAGACACTCAGGAAAAGTGTATGGTGTTTCCTGAAACATCTAAAAAACAAAGCAACAGAGCCTAGGGCACTTCCACTTATGGTCCTATAGCTTAGGGAAATTAAAATCAAAAAGACACAGCCACCCCAAAGTTTGGGACGCCTCTGTTTACAAGAACCTCGTTTACAGTACAACTTCAACATCGCAGAAAGTGAAAAATGGATAAAGAAGTTGTGGTATTTACTTATAAAGCAATATCACTCAGCAATGAAATCTATGTCATCAGGCCTTTAGCAGCACAATGAGTGGATTCAGGTATGATGATTCTAACTGAAATAAGTCACACAGAAAAAGAAACATCATAAGATATCACTAATACACGGAATGTAAACTTGGCTACACAGGAACTGCATTCCAAAACAGAACAGGGTCTCAAATTTAGAAAACCAACTTATGCTTGCTTAAGGGGAAAGGTGAGTTGGGGTGCTGCATAAAACCAGAGATTGAAATGAGCAGAGATAAAGTTCCTTAAGCCAAATATGGAATAGACAAGAGCTACTCCTTGCTCAACGAAATGGACTCAACACCGCATATTAAACGCCTAAGAATGTACCTGACTAGTAAGTATCTTAAAACCTATGGATTGCTATGTCTCCGAAAGAGAATCAAGCATGTGTACAGGGGCATAAACGCAGCAGCGATAGGATTGGAGAGGTTCGGTGAGCAAATGAAGACCCTTTGAAGTCATATTGCATGGTACCCATTCCACGGGTTTCAACTCTCCAGGTTTAAGGTATTCTTCCTTCAGCTAAAATATGCATGTGGAATCTAGAGTATGATCAACCATGTGATCGGGAGACGTGTTCAAATATGTCTCAGTTTTCGTACCCTGGTACTCGGGTGCAACATTCCAGACGCTTTACTAACACTCTCCCGACTTGGAGAGTCAGTCCCTTTAACCTCCTGTTTGGCCCAGTTTGCAATTTCTGCGGAAGATGAACAGGAATAGCGAGAACCAATGAGAGACTAGCTGGAGGTGTCTGGACGGGCAAATTTAACTCTCATTTCCCACCGGGAAGCGGAATTAACCAAAGGCTCAGCGTGCCGTGCCGGAACCAGATTAGGGCCTGAAGCCATCCTGCGGTGTTGCGGCCACGTCACAAGAAAGCGAGTTGAAGAAAGGAGCTCAGGGGCACTGTAATTCACAAACCTGCAGAGTTATAAATGACAGCTATCGTCCATAAAATAGACTGAAGTAAGGCTGCCAAGAGGACTTGAGAGCGGGGCAGAATTGCAGGAAACCGATTTCAGGAGGTAGACTGGAATTGCATTTCAATCATAGGAAAAGAGGCAGAACGTCCACAATGATGCACTTGGCCAAAAAGGGCGTATGCGTTTTTTCCTGAATATATTCAGGAAAAAACGCATACGCCCTTTTTGGCCAACCAAGCAGGCTTACAAAGGTAATCTGCACTACAATGAAGTCTCAATACCCCCTGCTAAAAGGGGCCAATTGAAAAAAGTGTAAAATCCAGAAAGGCAGGACAGGCCATGGAGAACTGGGAGCCTTGTTATGCTGATGGGCGGGATGTAAATTGCCAACAGACACTCGGGAGAAATGTATGGTGTTTCCAGAAACATCTAAAAAACAAAGCAACAGAGCCTAGGGCACTTCCACTTATGGTCCTATAGCTTAGGGAAATTAAAATCAAAAAGACACAGCCACCCCAAAGTTTGGGACGCCTATGTTTACAAGAACCTCGTTTACCGTACAATTTCAATATCGCAGAAAGTGAAAAATGGATAAAGAAGTTGTGGTACTTACGTACAATGCAGTATCAATCAGCAATGAAATCTATGTCATCAGGCACGTAGCGGCATAATGAGTGGATTCAGGTACGATGATTCTAACTGAAATAAGTCACACAGAAAAAGAAACATCATAAGATATCACTAATACACGGAATGTAAACTTGGCTACACAGGAACTGAATTCCAAAACAGAACACGGTCTCAAATTTAGAAAACCAACTTATGCTTGCTTAAGGGGAAAGGTGAGTTGGGGTGCTGCATAAAACCAGAGATTGAAATGAGCACAGATAAAGTTCCTTAAGCCAAATATGAATAGACAAGAGCTACTCCTTGCTCAACGAAATGGACTCAACACCCCATATTAAACGCCTAAGAATGTACCTGACTAGTAAGTATCTTAAAACCTATGGATTGCTATGTCTCCAAAAGAGAATCAAGCGTGTGTACAGGGGCATAAATGCAGCAGTGATAGGATTGGAGAGGTTCGGTGAGCAAATGAAGACCCTTTGAAGTCATATTTCATGGTACCCATTACACGGGTCTCAACTCTCCAGGTTTAAGGTATTCTTCCTTCAGCTAAAACATGCATGTGGAACCCAGAGTATGATCAACCATGTGAACGGGAGACGTGTTCAAATATGTCTCAGTTTTCCTCCCCTGGTACTCGGGTGCAACATTCCAGACGCTTTACTAACACTCTCCCCACTTGGAGACTCAGTCCCTTTAACCTCCTGTTTGGCCTAGTTTGCAATTTCTGCGGAAGATGAACAGGAATAGCGAGAACCAATGAGAGGCTAGCTGGAGGTGTCTGAACGGGCAAATTTAACTCTCATTTCCCACCAGTAAGAGGAATTAACCAAAGGCTCAGCATGCCGTGCCGGAACCAGATTAGGGCCTGAAGCCATCCTGCGGTGTTGCGGCCAGGTCACAAGAAAGCGAGTTGAAGAAAGGAGCTCAGGGGCACTGTAATTCACAAACCTGCAGAGTTATAAATGACAGCTATCGTCCAAAAATAGACTGAAGTAAGGCTGCCAAGAGGACTTGAAAGCGGGGCAGAATTGCAGGAAACCGATTTCAGGAGGTAGACTGGAATTGCATTGAAAGCATAGGAAAAGAGGCAGAACGTCCACAATGATGCACTTGGCCAAAAAGGGCGTATGCGTTTTTTCCTGAATATATTCAGGAAAAAACGCATACGCCCTTTTGGGCCAACCAAGCAAGCTTGCAAAGGAAATCTGCACTACAATGAAGTCTCACTTCCCCCCGGTCAAAAGGGCCATCTGAAAAAAGTGTAAAATCCAGAAAGGCAACAGGCCATTGAGAAGTGGGAGCCTTGTTATGCTGATGGGCAGGATGTAAATTGCCAACAGACACTTGGCAGAAGTGTATGGTGTTTCCTGAAACATCTAAAAAACAAAGCAACAGAACCTAGGGCACTTCCACTTATGGTCCTATAGCTTAGGGAAATTAAAATGAAAAAGACACAGCCACCCCAAAGTTTGGAACGGCTCTGTTTACAAGAACCTCGTTTACAGTACAAGTTCAACATTGCAGAAAGTGAAAAATGGATGAAGAAGTTGTGGTATTCACTTACAAAGCAATATCACTCAGCAATGAAATCTATGTCATCAGGCCCTTAGCAGCACAATGAGTGGATTCAGGTATGATGATTCTAACTGAAATAAGTCACACAGAAAAAGAAACATCATAAGGTATCAGTAATACACGGAATGTAAACTTGGCTACACAGGAACTGAATTACAGAACAGAACAGGGTCTCAAATTTAGAAAACCAACTTATGCTTGCTTAAGGGGAAAGGTGAGTTGGGGTGCTGCATAAAACCAGAGATTGAAATGAGCACAGATAAAGTTCCTTAAGCCAAATATGGAATAGACAAGAGTTACTCCTTGCTCAACGAAATGGACTCAACACCGCATATTAAACGCCTAAGAATGTACCTGACTAGTAAGTATCTTAAAACCTATGGATTGCTATGTCTCCGAAAGAGAATCAAGCATGTGTACAGGGGCATAAACGCAGCAGCGATAGGATTGGAGAGGTTCGGTGAGCAAATGAAGACCCTTTGAAGTCATATTGCATGGTACCCATTCCACGGGTTTCAACTACCCAGGTTTAAGGTATTCTTCCTTCAGCTAAAATATGCATGTGGAACCTAGAGTATGATCAACCATGTGATCGGGAGACGTGTTCAAATATGTCTCAGTTTTCGTACCCTGGTACTCGGGTGCAACATTCCAGACGCTTTACTAACACTCTCCCGACTTGGAGAGTCAGCGCCTTTAACCTCCTGTTTGGCCCAGTTTGCAATTTCTGCGGAAGATGAACAGGAATAGCGAGAACCAATGAGAGACTAGCTGGAGGTGTCTGGACGGGCAAATTTAACTCTCATTTCCCACCAGGAAGAGGAATTAACCAAAGGCTCAGCGTGCCATGCCGGAACCAGATTAGGGCCTGAAGCCATCCTGCGGTGTTGCGGCCAGGTCACAAGAAAGCGAGTTGAAGAAAGGAGATCAGGGGCACTGTAATTCTCAAACATGCAGAGTTATAAATGACAGCTATTGTCCAAAAATATACTGAAGTAAGGCTGCCAAGAGAACTAGAAAGCGGGGCAGAATTGCAGGAAACCGATTTCAGGAGGTAGACTGGAAATGCATTGAAAGCATAGTAAAAGAGGCAGAACGTCCACAATGATGCACTTGGCCAAAAAGTGCGTATGCGTTTTTTCCTGAATATATTCAGGAAAAAACGCATACGCCCTTTTTGGCCAACCAAGCAAACTTGCAAAGAAAATCTGCACTACAATGAAGTCCCACTTCCCCCCAGTCAAAAGGGCCATCTGAAAAAAGTGTAAAATCCAGAAAGGCAGGACAGGCAATGGAGAACTGGGAGCCTTGTTATGCTGATGGGCGGGATGTAAATTGCCAACAACCACTCGGGAGAAGTGTATGGTGTTTCCTGAAACATCTAAAAAACAAAGCAACAGAGCCTAGGGCACTTCCACTTATGGTCCTATAGCTTAGGGAAATTAAAATCAAAAAGACACAGCCACCCAAAGTTTGGGACCCCTCTGTTTACAAGAACCTCGTTTACTGTAAAAGTTCAATATCGCAGAAAGTGAAAAATGGATAAAGAAGTTGTGGTACTTACGTACAATGCAGTATCACTCAGCAATGAAATCTTTGTCATCAGGCCCGTAGCAGCATAGAGAGGATTCAGGTACGATGTTTCTAACTGGAATAAGTCACACAGAAAAAGAAACATCATAAGATATCAGTAATACACGGAATGTAAACTTGGCTACACAGGAACTGAGTTACAGAAGAGAACAGGGTCTCAAATTTAGAAAATCAACTTCTGCTTGCTTAACGGGAAAGGTGAGATGGGGTGCTCCATAAAACCAGAGATTGAAATGAGCACAGATAAAGTTCCTTAAGCCAAATATGGAATAGACAAGAGCTACTCCTTGCTCAACGAAATGGACTCAACACCCCATATTAAACTCCTAAGAATGTACCTGACTAGTAAGTATCTTAAAACCTATAGATTGCTATGTCTCTGAAAGAGAATCAAGCATGTGTACAGGGGCATAAACACAGCAGTGATAAGATTGGAGAGGTTCGGTGAGCAAATGAAGACCCTTTGAAGTCATACTGCATGGTACCCATTCCACGGGTCTCAACTCTCCAGCTTTAAGGTATTCTTCCTTCAGCTAAAACCTGCATGTGGAACCCAGAGTATGATCAACCATGTGATCGGGAGACGTGTTCAAATATGTCTCAGTTTTCCTCCCCTGGTACTCGGGTGCAACATTCCAGACGCTTTACTAACACTCTCCCGACTTGGACAGTCAGTGCCTTTAATCTCCTGTTTGGCCCAGTTTGCAATTTCTGCGGAAGATGAACAGGAATAGCGAGAACCAATGAGAGACTAGCTGGAGGTGTCTGGACGGGCAAATTTAACTCTCATTTCCCACCAGGAAGCAGAATTAACCAAAGGCTCAGCGTGCCGTGCCGGAACCAGATTAGGGCCTGAAGCCATCCTGCGGTGTTGCGGCCAGCTCAAAAGAAAGCGAGTTGAAGAAAGGAGCTCAGGGGCACTGTAATTCACAAACCTGCAGAGTTATAAATGACAGCTATCGTCCAAAAATAGACTGAAGTAAGGCTGCCAAGAGGACTTGAGAGTGGGGCAGAATTGCAGGAAACCGATTTCAGGAGGTAGACTGGAATTGCATTTCAAGCATAGGAAAAGAGGCAGAACGTCCACAATGATGCACTTGGCCAAAAAGGGCGTATGCGTTTTTTCCTGAATATATTCAGGAAAAAACGCATATGCCCTTTTTGGCCAACCAAGCAGGCTTACAAAGGTAATGTGCACTACAATGAAGTCTCAATTCCCCCTGCTCAAAGGGGCCAATTGAAAAAAGTGTAAAATCCAGAAAGGCAGGACAGGCCATGGAGAACTGGGAGTCTTGTTATGCTGATGGGCGGGATGTAAATTGCCAACAGACACTCGGGAGAAATGTATGGTGTTTCCTGAAACATCTAAAAAACAAAGCAACGGAGCCTAGGGCACTTCCACTTATGGTCCTATAGCTTAGGGAAATTAAAATCAAAAAGACACAGCCACCCCAAAGTTTGGGACGCCTCTGTTTACAAGAACCTCGTTTACCGTACAATTTCAATATCGCAGAAAGTGAAAAATGGATAAAGAAGTTGTCGTACTTACGTACAATGCAGTACCAATCAGCAATGAAATCTATGTCATCAGGCCCGTAGCGGCATAATGAGTGGATTCAGGTACGATGATTCTAACTGAAATATGTCACACAGAAAAAGAAACATCATAAGATATCACTAATACACGGAATGTAAACTGGCTACACAGGAACTGAATTCCAAAACAGAACAGGGTCTCAAATTTAGAAAACCAACTTATGCTTGCTTAAGGAGAAAGGTGAGTTGGGGTGCTGCATAAAACCAGAGATTGAAATGAGCACAGATAAAGTTCCTTAAGTCAAATATGGAATAGACAAGAGCTACTCCTTGCTCAACGAAATGGACTCAACACCCCATATTAAACGCCTAAGAATATACCTGACTACTAAGTATCTTAAAACCTATGGATTGCTATGTCTCCAAAAGAGAATCAAGCATGTGTACAGGGTCATAAACGCAGCAGTGATAGGATTGGAGAGGTTCGGTGAGCAAATGCAGACCCTTTGAAGTCATATTGCATGGTACCCATTCCACGGGTCTCAACTCTCCAGGTTTAAGGTATTCTTTCTTCAGCTAAAACATGCATGTGGAACCCAGAGTATGATCAACCGTGTGATCGGGAGACGTGTTCAAATATGTCTCAGTTTTCGTCCCCTGGTACTTCGGTGCAACATTCCAGACGCTTTACTAACACTCTCCCCACTTGGAGAGTCAGTGCCTTTAACTTCCTGTTTGGCCCAGTTTGCAATTTCTGCGGAAGATGTACAGGAATAGGGAGAACCAATGAGAGACTAGCTGGAGGTGTCTGGACGGGCAAATTTAACTCTCATTTCCCACCAGGATGAGGAATTAACCAAAGGCTCAGCGTGCCGTGCCGGAAACAGATTAGGGCCTGAAGCAATCCTGCGGTGTGGCGGCCAGCTCACAAGAAAGTGAGTTGAAGAAAGGAGCTCAGGGGCACTGTAATTCACAAACCTGCAGACTTATAAATGACAGCTATCATCCAAAAATATACTGAAGTAAGGCTGCCAAGAGGACTTGAAAGCGGGGCAGAATTGCAGGAAACCGATTTCAGGAGGTAGACTGGAATTGCATTGAAAGCATAGGAAAAGAGGCAGAACGTCCACAATGATGCACTTGGCCAAAAAGGGCGTATGCGTTTTTTCCTGAATATATTCAGGAAAAAACGCATACGCCCTTTTTGGCCAACCAAGCAAGCTTGCAAAGGAAATCTGCACTACAATGAAGTCTCACTTCCCCCCGGTCAAAAGGGCCATCTGAAAAAAGTGTAACATCCAGAAAGGCAGGACAGGCCATGGAGAACTGGGAGCCTTGTTATGCTGATGGGCGGGATGTAAATTGCCAACAACCACTCGGGAGAAGTGTATGGTGTTTCCTGAAACATCTAAAAAACAAAGCAACAGAGCCTAGGGCACTTCCACTTATGGTCCTATAGCTTAGGGAAATTAAAATCAAAAAGACACAGCCACCCCAAAGTTTGGAACGGCTGTGTTTACAAGAACCTCGTTTACAGTACAAGTTCAACATCACAGAAAGTGAAAAATGGATAAAGAAGTTGTGGTATTTACTTACAAAGCAATATCACTCAGCAATGAAATCTGTGTCATCAGGCCCTTAGCAGAACAATGAGTGGATTCACGTATGATGATTCTAACTGAAATAAGTCACACAGAAAAAGAAACATCATAAGATATCAGTAATACACGGAATGTAAACTTGGCTACACAGGAACTGAATTACAGAACAGAACAGGGTCTCAAATTTAGAAAACCAACTTATGCTTGCTTAAGGGCAAAGGTGAGTTGGGGTGCTGCATAAAACCAGAGATTGAAATGAGCACAGATAAAGTTCCTTAAGCCAAATATGGAATAGACAAGAGCTACTCCTTGCTCAACGAAATGGACTCAACACCGCATATTAAACGCCTAAGAATGTACCTGACTAGTAAGTATCTTAAAACCTATGGATTGCTATGTCTCCGAAAGAGAATCAAGCATGTGTACAGGGGCATAAACGCAGCAGTGATAGGATTGGAGAGGTTCGGTGAGCAAATGAAGACCCTTTGAAGTCATATTGCATGGTACCCATTCCACGGGTTTCAACTACCCAGGTTTTAGGTATTCTTCCTTCAGCTAAAACATGCATGTGGAACCCAGAGTATGATCAACCGTGTGATCGGAAGACGTGTTCAAATATGTCTCAGTTTTCCTCCCCTGGTACTCGGGTGCAACATTCCAGACGCTTGACTAACACTCTCCCCACTTGGAGAGTCAGTGCCTTTAACCTCCTGTTTGGCACAGTTTGCAATTTCTGCGGAAGATGAACAGGATTAGCGAGAACCAATGAGAGGCTAGCTGGAGGTGTCTGGACGGGCAAATTTAACTCTCATTTCCCACCAGGAAGAGGAAATAACCAAAGGCTCAGCGTGCCGTACCGGAACCAGATTAGGGCCTGAAGCCATCCTGCGGTGTTGCGGCCAGGTCACAAGAAAGCGAGTTGAAGAAAGGAGCTCAGGGGCACTGTAATTCACAAACCTGCAGAGTTATAAATGACAGCTATCGTCCAAAAATAGACTGAAGTAAGGCTGCCAAGCGGACTTGAAAGTGGGGCAGAATTGTAGGAAACCGAATTCAGGAGGTAGACTGGAATTGCATTGAAAGCATAGGAAAAGAGGCAGAACGTCCACAATGATGCACTTGGCCAAAAAGGGCGTATGCGTTTTTTCCTGAATATATTCAGGAAAAAACGCATACGCCCTTTTTGGCCAACCAAGCAAGCTTGCAAAGGAAATCTGCACTACAGTGAAGTCTCACTTCCCCCCGGTCAAAAGGGCCATCTGAAAAAAGTGTAAAATCCAGAAAGGCAGGACAGGCCATGGAGAACTGGGAGCCTTGTTATGCTGATGGGCGGGATGTAAATTGCCAACAGCCACTCCGGAGAAGTGTATGGTGTTTTCTGAAACATCTAAAAAACAAATCAACAGAGCCTAGTGCACTTCCACTTATGGTCCTATAGCTTAAGGAAATTAAAATCAAAAAGACACAGCCACCCCAAAGTTTGGGACGCCTCTGTTTACAAGAACCTCGTTTACCTTACAAGTTCAATATCACAGAAAGTGAAAAATGGATAAAGAAGTTGTGGTACTCATGTACAATGCAATATCACTCAGCAATGAAATCTATGTCACCAGGCCCGTAGCAGCATAATGAGTGGATTCGGGTATGGTGATTCTAACTGAAATAAGTCACACAGAAATAGAAACATCAAAAAATATCACTAATACACGTAATGTAAACTTGGCTACAGAGGTACTGAATTACAGAACAGAACAGGGTCTCAAATTTAGAAAACCAACTTATGCTTGCTTAAGGGGAAAGGTGAGTTGGGGTGCTGCATAAAACCAGAGATTGAAATGAGCACAGATAAAGTTCCTTAAGCCAAATATGGAATAGACAAGAGCTACTCCTTGCTCAACGAAATGGACTCCACACCCCATATTAAACGCCTAAGTATATACCTGACTAGTAAGTATCTTAAAACCTAGGGATTGCTATGTCTCCAAAAGAGAATGAAGCGTGTGTACAAGGGTCATAAACGCAGCAGTGATAGGATTGGAGAGATTCGGTGAGCAAATGAAGACCCTTTGAAGTCATACTGCATGGTACCCATTACACAAGTCTCAACTCTCCAGGTTTAAGGTATTCTTCCTTCAGCTAAAACATGCATGTGGAACCCAGAGTATGATCAACCATGTGATCGGGAGACGTGTTCAAATATGTCTCAGTTTTCGTCCCCTGGTACTCGGGTGCAACATTCCAGACGCTTTACTAACACTCTCCCGACTTGGAGAGTCAGTCCCTTTAACCTCCTGTTTGGCCCAGTTTGCAATTTCTGCGGAAGATGAACAGGAATAACGAGAACCAATGAGAGGCTAGCTGGAGGTGTCTGGACGGGCAAATTTAACTCTCATTTCCCACCAGGAAGAGGAATTAACCAAAAGCTCAACGTGCCGTGCCGGATCCAGATTAGGGCCTGAAGCCATCCTGCGGTGTTGCGGCCAGGTCACAAGAAAGCGAGTTGAAGAAAGGAGCTCAGGGGCACTGTAATTCACAAACCTGCAGAGTTATAAATGACAGCTATCGTCCAAAAATAGACTGAAGTAAGGCTGCCAAGAGGACTTGAAAGCGGGGCAGAATTGCAGGAAACCGATTTCAGGAGGTAGACTGGAATTGCATTGAAAGCATAGGAAAAGAGGCAGAACGTCCACAATGATGCACTTGGCCAAAAAGGGCGTATGCGTTTTTTCCTGAATATATTCAGGAAAAAACGCATACGCCCTTTTTGGCCAACCAAGCAAGCTTGCAAAGGAAATCTGCACTACAGTGAAGTCTCACTTCCCCCCGGTCAAAAGGGCCATCTGAAAAAAGTGTAAAATCCAGAAAGGCAGGACAGGCCATGGAGAACTGGGAGCCTTGTTATGCTGATGGGCGGGATGTAAATTGCCAACAGCCACTCCGGAGAAGTGTATGGTGTTTTCTGAAACATCTAAAAAACAAATCAACAGAGCCTAGTGCACTTCCACTTATGGTCCTATAGCTTAAGGAAATTAAAATCAAAAAGACACAGCCACCCCAAAGTTTGGGACGCCTCTGTTTACAAGAACCTCGTTTACCTTACAAGTTCAATATCACAGAAAGTGAAAAATGGATAAAGAAGTTGTGGTACTCATGTACAATGCAATATCACTCAGCAATGAAATCTATGTCACCAGGCCCGTAGCAGCATAATGAGTGGATTCGGGTATGGTGATTCTAACTGAAATAAGTCACACAGAAATAGAAACATCAAAAAATATCACTAATACACGTAATGTAAACTTGGCTACAGAGGTACTGAATTACAGAACAGAACAGGGTCTCAAATTTAGAAAACCAACTTATGCTTGCTTAAGGGGAAAGGTGAGTTGGGGTGCTGCATAAAACCAGAGATTGAAATGAGCACAGATAAAGTTCCTTAAGCCAAATATGGAATAGACAAGAGCTACTCCTTGCTCAACGAAATGGACTCCACACCCCATATTAAACGCCTAAGTATATACCTGACTAGTAAGTATCTTAAAACCTAGGGATTGCTATGTCTCCAAAAGAGAATGAAGCGTGTGTACAAGGGTCATAAACGCAGCAGTGATAGGATTGGAGAGATTCGGTGAGCAAATGAAGACCCTTTGAAGTCATACTGCATGGTACCCATTACACAAGTCTCAACTCTCCAGGTTTAAGGTATTCTTCCTTCAGCTAAAACATGCATGTGGAACCCAGAGTATGATCAACCATGTGATCGGGAGACGTGTTCAAATATGTCTCAGTTTTCGTCCCCTGGTACTCGGGTGCAACATTCCAGACGCTTTACTAACACTCTCCCGACTTGGAGAGTCAGTCCCTTTAACCTCCTGTTTGGCCCAGTTTGCAATTTCTGCGGAAGATGAACAGGAATAACGAGAACCAATGAGAGGCTAGCTGGAGGTGTCTGGACGGGCAAATTTAACTCTCATTTCCCACCAGGAAGAGGAATTAACCAAAAGCTCAACGTGCCGTGCCGGATCCAGATTAGGGCCTGAAGCCATCCTGCGGTGTTGCGGCCAGGTCACAAGAAAGCGAGTTGAAGAAAGGAGCTCAGGGGCACTGTAATTCACAAACCTGCAGAGTTATAAATGACAGCTATCGTCCAAAAATAGACTGAAGTAAGGCTGCCAAGAGGACTTGAAAGCGGGGCAGAATTGCAGGAAACCGATTTCAGGAGGTAGACTGGAATTGCATTGAAAGCATAGGACAAGAGGCAGAACGTCCACAATGATGCACTTGGCCAAAAAGGGCGTATGCGTTTTTTCCTGAATATATTCAGGAAAAAACGCATACGCCCTTTTTGGCCAACCAAGCAAGCTTGCAAAGGAAATCTGCACTACAGTGAAGTCTCACTTCCCCCCGGTCAAAAGGGCCATCTGAAAAAAGTGTAAAATCCAGAAAGGCAGGACAGGCCATGGAGAACTGGGAGCCTTGTTATGCTGATGGGCGGGATGTAAATTGCCAACAGACACTCGGGAGAAGTGTATGGTGTTTCCTGAAACATCTAAAAAACAAAGCAACAGAACCTAGTGCACTTCCACTTATGGTCCTATAGCTTAGGGAAATTAAAATCAAAAAGACACAGCCACCCCAAAGTTTGGAACGGCTCTGTTTACAAGAACCTCGTTTACCATACAAGTTCAATATCACAAAAAGTGAAAAATGGATAAAGAAGTTGTGGTATTTACTTACAATGCAGTATCACTCAGCAATGAAATCTGTGTCATCAGGCCCTTAGCAGCACAATGAGTGGATTCAGGTATGATGATTCTAACTGAAATAAGTCACACAGAAAAAGAAGCATCATAAGATATGACTAATACACGGAATGTAAACTTGGCTACACAGGAACTGAATTCTAAAACAGAACAGGTTCTCAAATTTCGAAAACCAACTTATGCTTGCTTAAGGGGAAAGGTGAGTTGGGTTGCTGCATAAAACCAGAGATTGAAATGAGCACAGATAAAGTTCCTTAAGCCAAATATGGAATAGACAAGAGCTACTCCTTGCTCAACGAAATGGACTCAACACCGCATATTAAACGCCTAAGAATGTACCTGACTAGTAAGTATCTTAAAACCTATGGATTGCTATGTCTCTGAAAGAGAATCAAGCATGTGTACAGGGGCATAAACGCAGCAGTGATAGGATTGGAGAGGTTCGGTGAGCAAATGAAAACCCTTTGAAGTCATATTGCATGGTACCCATTCCACGGGTTTCAACTACCCAGGTTTAAGGTATTCTTCTTTCAGCTAAAACATGCATGTGGAACCTAGAGTATGATCAACCATGTGAACGGGAGACGTGTTCAAATATGTCTCAGTTTTCGTACCCTGGTACTCGGGTGCAACATTCCAGACGCTTTACTAACACTCTCCCCACTTGGAGAGTCAGCGCCTTTAACATCCTGTTTGGCCCAGTTTGCAATTTCTGCGGAAGATGAACAGGAATAGCGAGAACCAATGAGAGACTAGCTGGAGGTGTCTGAACGGGCAAATTTAACTCTCATTTCCCACCAGGAAGAGGAATTAACCAAAGGCTCAGCGCGCCATACCAGAACCACATTAGGGCCTGAAGCCATCCTGCGGTGTTGCGGCCAGGTCACAAGAAAGCGAGTTGAAGAAAGGAGCTCAGGGGCACTGTAATTCACAAACCTGCAGAGTTATAAATGACAGCTATCGTCCAAAAATAGACTGAAGTAAGGCTGCCAAGAGGACTTGAAAGCGGGGCAGAATTGCAGGAAACCGATTTCAGGAGGTAGACAGGAATTGCATTGAAAGCATAGGAAAAGAGGCAGAACGTCCACAGTGATGCACTTGGCCAAAAAGGGCGTATGCGTTTTTTCCTGAATATATTCAGGAAAAAACGCATACGCCCTTTTTGGCCAACCAAGCAAGCTTGCAAAGGAAATCTGCACTACAATGAAGTCTCACTTCCCCCCGGTCAAAAGGGCCATCTGAAAAAAGTGTAAAATCCAGAAAGGCAGGACAGGCCATGGAGAACTGGGAGCCTTGTTATGCTGATGGGCGGGATGTAAATTGCCAACAGACACTCAGGAGAAGTGTATGGTGTTTTCTGAAACATCTAAAAAACAAAGCAACAGAGCCTAGTGCACTTCCACTTATGGTCCTATAGCTTAAGGAAATTAAAATCAAAAAGACACAGCCACCCCAAAGTTTGGGACGCCTCTGTTTACAAGAACCTCGTTTACCTTACAAGTTCAATATCACAGAAAGTGAAAAATGGATAAAGAAGTTGTGGGACTCATGTACAATGCAATATCACTCAGCAATGAAATCTATGTCACCAGGCCCGTAGCAGCATAATGAGTGGATTTGGGTATGGTGATTCTAACTGAAATAAGTCACACAGAAAAAGAAACATCAAAAAATATCACTAATACACGTAATGTAAACTTGGCTACAGAGGTACTGAATTACAGAACAGAACAGGGTCTCAAATTTAGAAAACCAACTTATGCTTGCTTAAGGGGAAAGGTGAGTTGGGGTGCTGCATAAAACCAGAGATTGAAATGAGCACAGATAAAGTTCCTTAAGCCAAATATGGAATAGACAAGAGCTACTCCTTGCTCAACGAAATGGACTCCACACCCCATATTAAACGCCTAAGTATATACCTGACTAGTAAGTATCTTAAAACCTAGGGATTGCTATGTCTCCAAAAGAGAATGAAGCGTGTGTACAAGGGTCATAAACGCAGCAGTGATAGGATTGGAGAGATTCGGTGAGCAAATGAAGACCCTTTGAAGTCATACTGCATGGTACCCATTACACACGTCTCAACTCTCCAGGTTTAAGGTATTCTTCCTTCAGCTAAAACATGCATGTGGAACCCAGAGTATGATCAACCGTGTGATCGGGAGACGTGTTCAAATATGTCTCAGTTTTCGTCCCCTGGTACTCGGGTGCAACATTCCAGACGCTTTACTAACACTCTCCCCACTTGGAGAGTCAGTCCCTTTAACATCCTGTTTGGCCCAGTTTGCAATTTCTGCGGAAGATGAACAGGAATAACGAGAACCAATGAGAGGCTAGCTGGAGGTGTCTGGACGGGCAAATTTAACTCTCATTTCCCACCAGGAAGAGGAATTAACCAAAGACTCAACGTGCCGTGCCGGATCCAGATTAGGGCCTGAAGCCATCCTGCGGTGTTGCGGCCAGGTCACAAGAAAGCGAGTTGAAGAAAGGAGCTCAGGGGCACTGTAATTCACAAACCTGCAGAGTTATAAATGACAGCTATCGTCCAAAAATAGACTGAAGTAAGGCTGCCAAGAGGACTTGAAAGCGGGGCAGAATTGCAGGAAACCGATTTCAGGAGGTAGACTGGAATTGCATTGAAAGCATAGGAAAAGAGGCAGAACGTCCACAATGATGCACTTGGCCAAAAAGGGCGTATGCGTTTTTTCCTGAATATATTCAGGAAAAAACGCATACGCCCTTTTTGGCCAACCAAGCAAGCTTGCAAAGGAAATCTGCACTACAGTGAAGTCTCACTTCCCCCCGGTCAAAAGGGCCATCTGAAAAAAGTGTAAAATCCAGAAAGGCAGGACAGGCCATGGAGAACTGGGAGCCTTGTTATGCTGATGGGCGGGATGTAAATTGCCAACAACCACTCGGGAGAAGTGTATGGTGTTTCCTGAAACATCTAAAAAACAAAGCAACAGAACCTAGGGCACTTCCACTTATGGTCCTATAGCTTAGGGAAATTAAAATCAAAAAGACACAGCCACCCCAAAGTTTGGAACGGCTCTGTTTACAAGAACCTCGTTTACAGTACAAGTACAACATCGCAGAAAGTGAAAAATGGATAAAGAAGTTGTGGTATTTACTTACAAAGCAATATCACTCAGCAATGAAATCTGTGTCATCAGGCCCTTAGCAGCACAATGAGTGGATTCAGGTATGATGATTCTAACTGAAATAAGTCACACAGAAAAAGAAACATCATAAGATATCAGTAATACACGGAATGGAAACTTGGCTACACAGGAACTGAATTGCAGAACAGAACAGGGTCTCAAATTTAGAAAACCAACTTATGCTTGCTTAAGGGGAAAGGTGAGTTGGGGTGCTGCATAAAACCAGAGATTGAAATGAGCACAGATAAAGTTCCTTAAGCCAAATATGGAATAGACAAGAGCTACTCCTTGCTCAACGAAATGGACTCAACACCGCATATTAAACGCCTAAGAATGTACCTGACTAGTAAATATCTTAAAACCTATGGATTGCTATGTCTCCGAAAGAGAATCAAGCATGTGTACAGGGGCATAAACGCAGCAGTGATAGGATTGGAGAGGTTTGGTGAGCAAATGAAGACCCTTTGAACTCATATTGCATGGTACCCATTCCACGGGTTTCAACTACCCAGGTTTAAGGTATTCTTCCTTCAGCTAAAACATGCATGTGGAACCTAGAGTATGATCAACCATGTGATCGGGAGACGTGTTCAAATATGTCTCAGTTTTCGTACCCTGGTACTCGGGTGCAACATTCCAGACGCTTTACTCACACTCTCCCGACTTGGAGAGTCAGTCCCTTTAACCTCCTGTTTGGCCCAGTTTGCAATTTCTGCGGAAGATGAACAGGAATAGCGAGAACCAATGAGAGGCTAGCTGGAGGTGTCTGGACGGGCAAATTTAACTCTCATTTCCCACCAGGAAGAGGAATTAACCAAAGGCTCAGCGTGCCGTGCCGGAACCAGATTAGGGCCTGAAGCCATACTGCGGTGTTGCGGCCAGCTCAAAAGAAAGCGAGTTGAAGAAAGGAGCTCAGGGGCACTGTAATTCACAAACCTGCAGAGTTATAAATGACAGCTATCATCCAAAAATAGACTGAAGTAAGGCTGCCAAGAGGACTTGAAAGCGGGGCAGAATTGCAGGAAACCGATTTCAGGAGGTAGACAGGAATTGCATTGAAAGCATAGGACAAGAGGCAGAACGTCCACAGTGATGCACTTGGCCAAATAGGGCGTATGCGTTTTTTCCTGAATATATTCAGGAAAAAACGCATACGCCCTTTTTGGCCAACCAAGCAAGCTTGCAAAGGAAATCTGCACTACAATGAAGTCTCACTTCCCCCCGGTCAAAAGGGCCATCTGAAAAAAGTGTAAAATCCAGAAAGGCAGGACAGGCCATGGAGAACTGGGAGCCTTGTTATGCTGATGGGCGGGATGTAAATTGCCAACAGACACTCGGGAGAAGTGTATGGTGTTTCCTGAAACATCTAAAAAACAAAGCAACAGAGCCTAGTGCACTTCCACTTATGGTCCTATAGCTTAGGGAAATTAAAATCAAAAAGACACAGCCAACTCAAAGTTTGGGACGCCTCTGTTTACAAGCACCTCATTTACCATACAAGTTCAATATCACAAAAAGTGAAAAATGGATAAAGAACTTGTGGTACTTACATACAATGCAGTATCACTCAGCAATGAAATCTATGTCATCAGGCCCGTAGCAGCATAATGAGTGGATTCAGGTATGATGATTCTAACTGAAATAAGTCACACAGAAAAAGAAGCATCATAAGATATGACTAATACACGGAATGTAAACTTGGCTACACAGGAACTGAATTCTAAAACAGAACAGGTTCTCAAATTTCGAAAACCAACTTATGCTTGCTTAAGGGGAAAGGTGAGTTGGGTTGCTGCATAAAACCAGAGATTGAAATGAGCACAGATAAAGTTCCTTAAGCCAAATATGGAATAGACAAGAGCTACTCCTTGCTCAACGAAATGGACTCAACACCGCATATTAAACGCCTAAGAATGTACCTGACTAGTAAGTATCTTAAAACCTATGGATTGCTATGTCTCTGAAAGAGAATCAAGCATGTGTACAGGGGCATAAACGCAGCAGTGATAGGATTGGAGAGGTTCGGTGAGCAAATGAAGACCCTTTGAAGTCATATTGCATGGTACCCATTCCACGGGTTTCAACTACCCAGGTTTAAGGTATTCTTCTTTCAGCTAAAACATGCATGTGGAACCTAGAGTATGATCAACCATTTGATCGGGAGACGTGTTCAAATATGTCTCAGTTTTCGTACCCTGGTACTCGGGTGCAACATTCCAGACGCTTTACTAACACTCTCCCCACTTGGAGAGTCAGCGCCTTTAACATCCTGTTTGGCCCAGTTTGCAATTTCTGCGGAAGATGAACAGGAATAGCGAGAACCAATGAGAGACTAGCTGGAGGTGTCTGAACGGGCAAATTTAACTCTCATTTCCCACCAGGAAGAGGAATTAACCAAAGGCTCAGCGCGCCATACCAGAACCACATTAGGGCCTGAAGCCATCCTGCGGTGTTGCGGCCAGGTCACAAGAAAGCGAGTTGAAGAAAGGAGCTCAGGGGCACTGTAATTCACAAACCTGCAGAGTTATAAATGACAGCTATCGTCCAAAAATAGACTGAAGTAAGGCTGCCAAGAGGACTTGAAAGTGGGGCAGAATTGCAGGAAACCGATTTCAGGAGGTAGACAGGAATTGCATTGAAAGCATAGGAAAAGAGGCAGAACGTCCACAGTGATGCACTTGGCCAAAAAGGGCGTATGCGTTTTTTCCTGAATATATTCAGGAAAAAACGCATACGCCCTTTTTGGCCAACCAAGCAAGCTTGCAAAGGAAATCTGCACTACAATGAAGTCTCACTTCCCCCCGGTCAAAAGGGCCATCTGAAAAAAGTGTAAAATCCAGAAAGGCAGGACAGGCCATGGAGAACTGGGAGCCTTGTTATGCTGATGGGCGGGATGTAAATTGCCAACAGACACTCAGGAGAAGTGTATGGTGTTTTCTGAAACATCTAAAAAACAAAGCAACAGAGCCTAGTGCACTTCCACTTATGGTCCTATAGCTTAAGGAAATTAAAATCAAAAAGACACAGCCACCCCAAAGTTTGGGACGCCTCTGTTTACAAGAACCTCGTTTACCTTACAAGTTCAATATCACAGAAAGTGAAAAATGGATAAAGAAGTTGTGGGACTCATGTACAATGCAATATCACTCAGCAATGAAATCTATGTCACCAGGCCCGTAGCAGCATAATGAGTGGATTTGGGTATGGTGATTCTAACTGAAATAAGTCACACAGAAAAAGAAACATCAAAAAATATCACTAATACACGTAATGTAAACTTGGCTACAGAGGTACTGAATTACAGAACAGAACAGGGTCTCAAATTTAGAAAACCAACTTATGCTTGCTTAAGGGGAAAGGTGAGTTGGGGTGCTGCATAAAACCAGAGATTGAAATGAGCACAGATAAAGTTCCTTAAGCCAAATATGGAATAGACAAGAGCTACTCCTTGCTCAACGAAATGGACTCCACACCCCATATTAAACGCCTAAGTATATACCTGACTAGTAAGTATCTTAAAACCTAGGGATTGCTATGTCTCCAAAAGAGAATGAAGCGTGTGTACAAGGGTCATAAACGCAGCAGTGATAGGATTGGAGAGATTCGGTGAGCAAATGAAGACCCTTTGAAGTCATACTGCATGGTACCCATTACACACGTCTCAACTCTCCAGGTTTAAGGTATTCTTCCTTCAGCTAAAACATGCATGTGGAACCCAGAGTATGATCAACCGTGTGATCGGGAGACGTGTTCAAATATGTCTCAGTTTTCGTCCCCTGGTACTCGGGTGCAACATTCCAGACGCTTTACTAACACTCTCCCGACTTGGAGAGTCAGTCCCTTTAACATCCTGTTTGGCCCAGTTTGCAATTTCTGCGGAAGATGAACAGGAATAACGAGAAACAATGAGAGGCTAGCTGGAGGTGTCTGGACGGGCAAATTTAACTCTCATTTCCCACCAGGAAGAGGAATTAACCAAAGACTCAACGTGCCGTGCCGGATCCAGATTAGGGCCTGAAGCCATCCTGCGGTGTTGCGGCCAGGTCACAAGAAAGCGAGTTGAAGAAAGGAGCTCAGGGGCACTGTAATTCACAAACCTGCAGAGTTATAAATGACAGCTATCGTCCAAAAATATACTGAAGTAAGGCTGCCAAGAGGACTTGAAAGCGGGGCAGAATTGCAGGAAACCGATTTCAGGAGGTAGACTGGAATTGCATTGAAAGCATAGGAAAAGAGGCAGAATGTCCACAATGATGCACTTGGCCAAAAATGGCGTATGCGTTTTTTCCTGAATATATTCAGGAAAAAACGCATACGCCCTTTTTGGCCAACCAAGCAAGCTTGCAAAGGAAATCTGCACTACAATGAAGTCTCACTTCCCCCCGGTCAAAAGGGCCATCTGAAAAAAGTGTAAAATCCAGAAAGGCAGGACAGGCCATGGAGAACTGGGAACCTTGTTATGCTGATGGGCGGGATGTAAATTGCCAACAGACACTCGGGAGAAGTGTATGGTGTTTCCTGAAACCTCTAAAAAACAAAGCAACAGAGCCTAGGGCACTGCCACTTATGGTCCTATAGCTTAGGGAAATTAAAATCAAAAAGACACAGCCACCCCAAAGTTTGGGACGCCTCTGTTTACAAGAACCTCGTTTACAGTACAAGATCAACATCGCAGAAAGTGAAAAATGGATAAAGAAGTTGTGGTATTTACTTACAATGCAGTATCACTCAGCAATGAAATCTATGTCATCAGGCCCGTAGCAGCATAATGAGTGGATTCAGGTAAGATGATTCTAACTGAAATAGGTCACACAGAAAAAGAAATATCATAAGATATCACTAATACACGGAATGTAAACTTGGCTACACAGGAACTGAATTACAGAACAGAACAGGGTCTCAAATTTAGAAAACCAACTTATGCTTGCTTAAGGCTAAAGGTGAGTTGGGGTGCTGCATAAAACCAGAGATTGAAATGAGCACAGATAAAGTTCCTTAAGTCAAATATGGAATAGAAAAGAGCTACTCCTTGTTCAACGAAATGGACTCAACACCGCATATTAAACGCCTAAGAATGTACCTGACTAGTAAGTATCTTAAAACCTATGGATTGCTACGGCTCCAAAAGAGAATCAAGCATGTGTACAGGGGCGTAAACGCAGCAGTGATAGGATTGGAGAGGTTCGGTGAGCAAATGAAGACCCTTTGAAGTCATATTGCATGGTACCCATTACACGGGTCTTAACTCTCCAGGTTTAAGGTATTCTTCCTTCAGCTAAAACATGCATGTGGTTCCCAAGTATGATCAACCATGTGAACGGGAGACGTGTTCAAATATGTCTCAGTTTTCCTCCCCTGGTACTCGGGTGCAACATTCCAGACGCTTTACTAACACTCTCCCCACTTGGAGAGTCAGCGCCTTTAACCTCCTGTTTGGCCCAGTTTGCAATATCTGCAGAAGATGAACAGGAATAGCGAGAACCAATGAGAGACTAGCTGGAGGTGTCTGGACGGGCAAATTTAACTCTCATTTCCCACCAGGAAGAGGAAATAACCAAAGGCTCAGCGTGCCGTGCCAGAACCAGATTAGGGCCTGAAGCCATCCTGCGGTGTTGCGGCCAGGTCACAAGAAAGCGAGTTGAAGAAAGGAGCTCAGGGGCACTGTAATTCACAAACCTGCAGAGTTATAAATGACAGCTATCGTCCAAAAATAGACTGAAGTAAGGCTGCCAAGAGGACTTGAAAGCGGGGCAGAATTGCAGGAAACCGATTTCAAGAGGTAGACAGGAATTGCATTGAAAGCATAGGAAAAGAGGCAGAACGTCCACAATGATGCACTTGGCGAAAAAGGGCGTATGCGTTTTTTCCTGAATATATTCAGGAAAAAACGCATACGCCCTTTTTGGCCAACCAAGCAAGCTTGCAAAGGAAATCTGCACTACAATGAAGTCTCACTTCCCCCCGGTCAAAAGGGCCATCTGAAAAAAGTGTAAAATCCAGAAAGGCAACAGGCCATTGAGAACTGGGAGCCTTGTTATGCTGATGGGCGAGATATAAATTGCCAACAGACACTTGGGAGAAGTGTATGGTGTTTCCTGAAACATCTAAAAAACAAAGCAACAGAGCCTAGGGCACTTCCACTTATGGTCCTATAGCTTAGGGAAATTAAAATCAAAAAGACACAGCCACCCCAAAGTTTGGAACGGATCTGTTTACAAGAACCTCGTTTACAGTACAAGTTCAACATCGCAGAAAGTGAAAAATGGATAAAGAAGTTGTGGTATTCACTTACAAAGCAATATCACTCAGCAATGAAATCTATGTCATCAGGCCCTTAGCAGCACAATGAGTGGATTCACGTATGATGATTCTAACTGAAATAAGTCACACAGGAAAAGAAACATCATAAGATATCAGTAATACACGGAATGGAAACTTGCCTACACAGGAACTGAATTACAGAACAGAACAGGGTCTCAAATTTAGAAAATCAACTTATGCTTGCTTAAGGGTAAAGGTGAGTTGGGGTGCTGCATAAAACCAGAGATTGAAATGAGCACAGATATAGTTCCTTAAGCCAAATATGGAATAGAAAAGAGCTACTCCTTGCTCAACGAAATGGACTCAACACCGCATATTAAACGCCTAAGAATGTACCTGACAAGTAAGTATCTTAAAACCTATGGATTGCTATGTCTCCGAAAGAGAATCAAGCATGTGTACAGGGGCATAAACACAGCAGTGATAGGATTGGAGAGGTTCGGTGAGCAAATGAAGACCCTTTGAAGTCATATTGCATGGTACCCATTACACGGGTTTCAACTACCCAGGTTTAAGGTATTCTTCCTTCAGCTAAAACATGCATGTGGAACCTAGAGTATGATCAACCATGTGATCGGGAGACGTGTTCAAATATGTCTCAGTTTTCGTACCCTGGTACTCGGGTGCAACATTCCAGACGCTTTACTAACACTCTCCCGACTTGGAGAGTCAGTCCCTTTAACCTCCTGTTTGGCCCAGTTTGCAATTTCTGCGGAAGATGAACAGGAATAGCGAGAACCAATGAGAGGCTAGCTGGAGGTGTCTGGACGGGCAAATTTAACTCTCATTTCCCACCAGGAAGAGGAATGAACCAAAGGCTCAGCATGCCGTGCCGGAACCAGATTAGGGCCTGAAGCCATCCTGCGGTGTTGCGGCCAGGTCACAAGAAAGCGAGTTGAAGAAAGGAGCTCAGGGGCACTGTAATTCACAAACCTGCAGAGTTATAAATGACAGCTATCGTCCAAAAATAGACTGAAGTAAGGCTGCCAAGAGGACTTGAAAGCGGGGCAGAATTGCAGGAAACCGATTTCAGGAGGTAGACTGGAATTGCATTGAAAGCATAGGAAAAGAGGCAGAACGTCCACAATGATGCACTTGGCCAAAATGGGCGTATGCGTTTTTTCCTGAATATATTCAGGAAAAAACGCATACGCCCATTTTGGCCAAGCAAGCAAGCTTGCAAAGGAAATCTGCACTACAATGAAGTCTCAATTCCCCCCGGTCAAAAGGGCCATCTGAAAAAAGTGTAAAATCCAGAAAGGCAGGACAGGCCATGGAGAACTGGGAGCCTTGTTATGCTGATGGGCGGGATGTAAATTGCCAACAGACACTTGGGAGAAGTGTATGGTGTTTCCTGAAACATCTAAAAAACAAAGCAACAGAGCCTAGGGCACTTCCACTTATGGTCCTATAGCTTAGGGAAATTAAAATCAAAAAGCCACAGCCACCCCAAAGTTTGGAACGGCTCTGTTTACAAGAACCTCGTTTACAGTACAAGTTCAACATCGCAGAAAGTGAAAAATGGATAAAGAAGTTGTGGGACTCATGTACAATGCAATATCACTCAGCAATGAAATCTATGTCACCAGGCCCGTAGCAGCATAATGAGTGGATTTGGGTATGGTGATTCTAACTGAAATAAGTCACACAGAAAAAGAAACATCAAAAAATATCACTAATACACGTAATGTAAACTTGGCTACAGAGGTACTGAATTACAGAACAGAACAGGGTCTCAAATTTAGAAAACCAACTTATGCTTGCTTAAGGGGAAAGGTGAGTTGGGGTGCTGCATAAAACCAGAGATTGAAATGAGCACAGATAAAGTTCCTTAAGCCAAATATGGAATAGACAAGAGCTACTCCTTGCTCAACGAAATGGACTCCACACCCCATATTAAACGCCTAAGTATATACCTGACTAGTAAGTATCTTAAAACCTAGGGATTGCTATGTCTCCAAAAGAGAATGAAGCGTGTGTACAAGGGTCATAAACGCAGCAGTGATAGGATTGGAGAGATTCGGTGAGCAAATGAAGACCCTTTGAAGTCATACTGCATGGTACCCATTACACACGTCTCAACTCTCCAGGTTTAAGGTATTCTTCCTTCAGCTAAAACATGCATGTGGAACCCAGAGTATGATCAACCGTGTGATCGGGAGACGTGTTCAAATATGTCTCAGTTTTCGTCCCCTGGTACTCGGGTGCAACATTCCAGACGCTTTACTAACACTCTCCCCACTTGGAGAGTCAGTCCCTTTAACATCCTGTTTGGCCCAGTTTGCAATTTCTGCGGAAGATGAACAGGAATAACGAGAACCAATGAGAGGCTAGCTGGAGGTGTCTGGACGGGCAAATTTAACTCTCATTTCCCACCAGGAAGAGGAATTAACCAAAGACTCAACGTGCCGTGCCGGATCCAGATTAGGGCCTGAAGCCATCCTGCGGTGTTGCGGCCAGGTCACAAGAAAGCGAGTTGAAGAAAGGAGCTCAGGGGCACTGTAATTCACAAACCTGCAGAGTTATAAATGACAGCTATCGTCCAAAAATAGACTGAAGTAAGGCTGCCAAGAGGACTTGAAAGCGGGGCAGAATTGCAGGAAACCGATTTCAGGAGGTAGACTGGAATTGCATTGAAAGCATAGGAAAAGAGGCAGAACGTCCACAATGATGCACTTGGCCAAAAAGGGCGTATGCGTTTTTTCCTGAATATATTCAGGAAAAAACGCATACGCCCTTTTTGGCCAACCAAGCAAGCTTGCAAAGGAAATCTGCACTACAGTGAAGTCTCACTTCCCCCCGGTCAAAAGGGCCATCTGAAAAAAGTGTAAAATCCAGAAAGGCAGGACAGGCCATGGAGAACTGGGAGCCTTGTTATGCTGATGGGCGGGATGTAAATTGCCAACAACCACTCGGGAGAAGTGTATGGTGTTTCCTGAAACATCTAAAAAACAAAGCAACAGAACCTAGGGCACTTCCACTTATGGTCCTATAGCTTAGGGAAATTAAAATCAAAAAGACACAGCCACCCCAAAGTTTGGAACGGCTCTGTTTACAAGAACCTCGTTTACAGTACAAGTACAACATCGCAGAAAGTGAAAAATGGATAAAGAAGTTGTGGTATTTACTTACAAAGCAATATCACTCAGCAATGAAATCTGTGTCATCAGGCCCTTAGCAGCACAATGAGTGGATTCAGGTATGATGATTCTAACTGAAATAAGTCACACAGAAAAAGAAACATCATAAGATATCAGTAATACACGGAATGGAAACTTGGCTACACAGGAACTGAATTACAGAACAGAACAGGGTCTCAAATTTAGAAAACCAACTTATGCTTGCTTAAGGGGAAAGGTGAGTTGGGGTGCTGCATAAAACCAGAGATTGAAATGAGCACAGATAAAGTTCCTTAAGCCAAATATGGAATAGACAAGAGCTACTCCTTGCTCAACGAAATGGACTCAACACCGCATATTAAACGCCTAAGAATGTACCTGACTAGTAAATATCTTAAAACCTATGGATTGCTATGTCTCCGAAAGAGAATCAAGCATGTGTACAGGGGCATAAACGCAGCAGTGATAGGATTGGAGAGGTTTGGTGAGCAAATGAAGACCCTTTGAACTCATATTGCATGGTACCCATTCCACGGGTTTCAACTACCCAGGTTTAAGGTATTCTTCCTTCAGCTAAAACATGCATGTGGAACCTAGAGTATGATCAACCATGTGATCGGGAGACGTGTTCAAATATGTCTCAGTTTTCGTACCCTGGTACTCGGGTGCAACATTCCAGACGCTTTACTCACACTCTCCCGACTTGGAGAGTCAGTCCCTTTAACCTCCTGTTTGGCCCAGTTTGCAATTTCTGCGGAAGATGAACAGGAATAGCGAGAACCAATGAGAGGCTAGCTGGAGGTGTCTGGACGGGCAAATTTAACTCTCATTTCCCACCAGGAAGAGGAATTAACCAAAGGCTCAGCGTGCCGTGCCGGAACCAGATTAGGGCCTGAAGCCATACTGCGGTGTTGCGGCCAGCTCAAAAGAAAGCGAGTTGAAGAAAGGAGCTCAGGGGCACTGTAATTCACAAACCTGCAGAGTTATAAATGACAGCTATCATCCAAAAATAGACTGAAGTAAGGCTGCCAAGAGGACTTGAAAGCGGGGCAGAATTGCAGGAAACCGATTTCAGGAGGTAGACAGGAATTGCATTGAAAGCATAGGACAAGAGGCAGAACGTCCACAGTGATGCACTTGGCCAAATAGGGCGTATGCGTTTTTTCCTGAATATATTCAGGAAAAAACGCATACGCCCTTTTTGGCCAACCAAGCAAGCTTGCAAAGGAAATCTGCACTACAATGAAGTCTCACTTCCCCCCGGTCAAAAGGGCCATCTGAAAAAAGTGTAAAATCCAGAAAGGCAGGACAGGCCATGGAGAACTGGGAGCCTTGTTATGCTGATGGGCGGGATGTAAATTGCCAACAGACACTCGGGAGAAGTGTATGGTGTTTCCTGAAACATCTAAAAAACAAAGCAACAGAGCCTAGTGCACTTCCACTTATGGTCCTATAGCTTAGGGAAATTAAAATCAAAAAGACACAGCCAACTCAAAGTTTGGGACGCCTCTGTTTACAAGCACCTCATTTACCATACAAGTTCAATATCACAAAAAGTGAAAAATGGATAAAGAACTTGTGGTACTTACATACAATGCAGTATCACTCAGCAATGAAATCTATGTCATCAGGCCCGTAGCAGCATAATGAGTGGATTCAGGTATGATGATTCTAACTGAAATAAGTCACACAGAAAAAGAAGCATCATAAGATATGACTAATACACGGAATGTAAACTTGGCTACACAGGAACTGAATTCTAAAACAGAACAGGTTCTCAAATTTCGAAAACCAACTTATGCTTGCTTAAGGGGAAAGGTGAGTTGGGTTGCTGCATAAAACCAGAGATTGAAATGAGCACAGATAAAGTTCCTTAAGCCAAATATGGAATAGACAAGAGCTACTCCTTGCTCAACGAAATGGACTCAACACCGCATATTAAACGCCTAAGAATGTACCTGACTAGTAAGTATCTTAAAACCTATGGATTGCTATGTCTCTGAAAGAGAATCAAGCATGTGTACAGGGGCATAAACGCAGCAGTGATAGGATTGGAGAGGTTCGGTGAGCAAATGAAGACCCTTTGAAGTCATATTGCATGGTACCCATTCCACGGGTTTCAACTACCCAGGTTTAAGGTATTCTTCTTTCAGCTAAAACATGCATGTGGAACCTAGAGTATGATCAACCATTTGATCGGGAGACGTGTTCAAATATGTCTCAGTTTTCGTACCCTGGTACTCGGGTGCAACATTCCAGACGCTTTACTAACACTCTCCCCACTTGGAGAGTCAGCGCCTTTAACATCCTGTTTGGCCCAGTTTGCAATTTCTGCGGAAGATGAACAGGAATAGCGAGAACCAATGAGAGACTAGCTGGAGGTGTCTGAACGGGCAAATTTAACTCTCATTTCCCACCAGGAAGAGGAATTAACCAAAGGCTCAGCGCGCCATACCAGAACCACATTAGGGCCTGAAGCCATCCTGCGGTGTTGCGGCCAGGTCACAAGAAAGCGAGTTGAAGAAAGGAGCTCAGGGGCACTGTAATTCACAAACCTGCAGAGTTATAAATGACAGCTATCGTCCAAAAATAGACTGAAGTAAGGCTGCCAAGAGGACTTGAAAGTGGGGCAGAATTGCAGGAAACCGATTTCAGGAGGTAGACAGGAATTGCATTGAAAGCATAGGAAAAGAGGCAGAACGTCCACAGTGATGCACTTGGCCAAAAAGGGCGTATGCGTTTTTTCCTGAATATATTCAGGAAAAAACGCATACGCCCTTTTTGGCCAACCAAGCAAGCTTGCAAAGGAAATCTGCACTACAATGAAGTCTCACTTCCCCCCGGTCAAAAGGGCCATCTGAAAAAAGTGTAAAATCCAGAAAGGCAGGACAGGCCATGGAGAACTGGGAGCCTTGTTATGCTGATGGGCGGGATGTAAATTGCCAACAGACACTCAGGAGAAGTGTATGGTGTTTTCTGAAACATCTAAAAAACAAAGCAACAGAGCCTAGTGCACTTCCACTTATGGTCCTATAGCTTAAGGAAATTAAAATCAAAAAGACACAGCCACCCCAAAGTTTGGGACGCCTCTGTTTACAAGAACCTCGTTTACCTTACAAGTTCAATATCACAGAAAGTGAAAAATGGATAAAGAAGTTGTGGGACTCATGTACAATGCAATATCACTCAGCAATGAAATCTATGTCACCAGGCCCGTAGCAGCATAATGAGTGGATTTGGGTATGGTGATTCTAACTGAAATAAGTCACACAGAAAAAGAAACATCAAAAAATATCACTAATACACGTAATGTAAACTTGGCTACAGAGGTACTGAATTACAGAACAGAACAGGGTCTCAAATTTAGAAAACCAACTTATGCTTGCTTAAGGGGAAAGGTGAGTTGGGGTGCTGCATAAAACCAGAGATTGAAATGAGCACAGATAAAGTTCCTTAAGCCAAATATGGAATAGACAAGAGCTACTCCTTGCTCAACGAAATGGACTCCACACCCCATATTAAACGCCTAAGTATATACCTGACTAGTAAGTATCTTAAAACCTAGGGATTGCTATGTCTCCAAAAGAGAATGAAGCGTGTGTACAAGGGTCATAAACGCAGCAGTGATAGGATTGGAGAGATTCGGTGAGCAAATGAAGACCCTTTGAAGTCATACTGCATGGTACCCATTACACACGTCTCAACTCTCCAGGTTTAAGGTATTCTTCCTTCAGCTAAAACATGCATGTGGAACCCAGAGTATGATCAACCGTGTGATCGGGAGACGTGTTCAAATATGTCTCAGTTTTCGTCCCCTGGTACTCGGGTGCAACATTCCAGACGCTTTACTAACACTCTCCCGACTTGGAGAGTCAGTCCCTTTAACATCCTGTTTGGCCCAGTTTGCAATTTCTGCGGAAGATGAACAGGAATAACGAGAAACAATGAGAGGCTAGCTGGAGGTGTCTGGACGGGCAAATTTAACTCTCATTTCCCACCAGGAAGAGGAATTAACCAAAGACTCAACGTGCCGTGCCGGATCCAGATTAGGGCCTGAAGCCATCCTGCGGTGTTGCGGCCAGGTCACAAGAAAGCGAGTTGAAGAAAGGAGCTCAGGGGCACTGTAATTCACAAACCTGCAGAGTTATAAATGACAGCTATCGTCCAAAAATATACTGAAGTAAGGCTGCCAAGAGGACTTGAAAGCGGGGCAGAATTGCAGGAAACCGATTTCAGGAGGTAGACTGGAATTGCATTGAAAGCATAGGAAAAGAGGCAGAATGTCCACAATGATGCACTTGGCCAAAAATGGCGTATGCGTTTTTTCCTGAATATATTCAGGAAAAAACGCATACGCCCTTTTTGGCCAACCAAGCAAGCTTGCAAAGGAAATCTGCACTACAATGAAGTCTCACTTCCCCCCGGTCAAAAGGGCCATCTGAAAAAAGTGTAAAATCCAGAAAGGCAGGACAGGCCATGGAGAACTGGGAACCTTGTTATGCTGATGGGCGGGATGTAAATTGCCAACAGACACTCGGGAGAAGTGTATGGTGTTTCCTGAAACCTCTAAAAAACAAAGCAACAGAGCCTAGGGCACTGCCACTTATGGTCCTATAGCTTAGGGAAATTAAAATCAAAAAGACACAGCCACCCCAAAGTTTGGGACGCCTCTGTTTACAAGAACCTCGTTTACAGTACAAGATCAACATCGCAGAAAGTGAAAAATGGATAAAGAAGTTGTGGTATTTACTTACAATGCAGTATCACTCAGCAATGAAATCTATGTCATCAGGCCCGTAGCAGCATAATGAGTGGATTCAGGTAAGATGATTCTAACTGAAATAGGTCACACAGAAAAAGAAATATCATAAGATATCACTAATACACGGAATGTAAACTTGGCTACACAGGAACTGAATTACAGAACAGAACAGGGTCTCAAATTTAGAAAACCAACTTATGCTTGCTTAAGGCTAAAGGTGAGTTGGGGTGCTGCATAAAACCAGAGATTGAAATGAGCACAGATAAAGTTCCTTAAGTCAAATATGGAATAGAAAAGAGCTACTCCTTGTTCAACGAAATGGACTCAACACCGCATATTAAACGCCTAAGAATGTACCTGACTAGTAAGTATCTTAAAACCTATGGATTGCTACGGCTCCAAAAGAGAATCAAGCATGTGTACAGGGGCGTAAACGCAGCAGTGATAGGATTGGAGAGGTTCGGTGAGCAAATGAAGACCCTTTGAAGTCATATTGCATGGTACCCATTACACGGGTCTTAACTCTCCAGGTTTAAGGTATTCTTCCTTCAGCTAAAACATGCATGTGGTTCCCAAGTATGATCAACCATGTGAACGGGAGACGTGTTCAAATATGTCTCAGTTTTCCTCCCCTGGTACTCGGGTGCAACATTCCAGACGCTTTACTAACACTCTCCCCACTTGGAGAGTCAGCGCCTTTAACCTCCTGTTTGGCCCAGTTTGCAATATCTGCAGAAGATGAACAGGAATAGCGAGAACCAATGAGAGACTAGCTGGAGGTGTCTGGACGGGCAAATTTAACTCTCATTTCCCACCAGGAAGAGGAAATAACCAAAGGCTCAGCGTGCCGTGCCAGAACCAGATTAGGGCCTGAAGCCATCCTGCGGTGTTGCGGCCAGGTCACAAGAAAGCGAGTTGAAGAAAGGAGCTCAGGGGCACTGTAATTCACAAACCTGCAGAGTTATAAATGACAGCTATCGTCCAAAAATAGACTGAAGTAAGGCTGCCAAGAGGACTTGAAAGCGGGGCAGAATTGCAGGAAACCGATTTCAAGAGGTAGACAGGAATTGCATTGAAAGCATAGGAAAAGAGGCAGAACGTCCACAATGATGCACTTGGCGAAAAAGGGCGTATGCGTTTTTTCCTGAATATATTCAGGAAAAAACGCATACGCCCTTTTTGGCCAACCAAGCAAGCTTGCAAAGGAAATCTGCACTACAATGAAGTCTCACTTCCCCCCGGTCAAAAGGGCCATCTGAAAAAAGTGTAAAATCCAGAAAGGCAACAGGCCATTGAGAACTGGGAGCCTTGTTATGCTGATGGGCGAGATATAAATTGCCAACAGACACTTGGGAGAAGTGTATGGTGTTTCCTGAAACATCTAAAAAACAAAGCAACAGAGCCTAGGGCACTTCCACTTATGGTCCTATAGCTTAGGGAAATTAAAATCAAAAAGACACAGCCACCCCAAAGTTTGGAACGGATCTGTTTACAAGAACCTCGTTTACAGTACAAGTTCAACATCGCAGAAAGTGAAAAATGGATAAAGAAGTTGTGGTATTCACTTACAAAGCAATATCACTCAGCAATGAAATCTATGTCATCAGGCCCTTAGCAGCACAATGAGTGGATTCACGTATGATGATTCTAACTGAAATAAGTCACACAGGAAAAGAAACATCATAAGATATCAGTAATACACGGAATGGAAACTTGCCTACACAGGAACTGAATTACAGAACAGAACAGGGTCTCAAATTTAGAAAATCAACTTATGCTTGCTTAAGGGTAAAGGTGAGTTGGGGTGCTGCATAAAACCAGAGATTGAAATGAGCACAGATATAGTTCCTTAAGCCAAATATGGAATAGAAAAGAGCTACTCCTTGCTCAACGAAATGGACTCAACACCGCATATTAAACGCCTAAGAATGTACCTGACAAGTAAGTATCTTAAAACCTATGGATTGCTATGTCTCCGAAAGAGAATCAAGCATGTGTACAGGGGCATAAACACAGCAGTGATAGGATTGGAGAGGTTCGGTGAGCAAATGAAGACCCTTTGAAGTCATATTGCATGGTACCCATTACACGGGTTTCAACTACCCAGGTTTAAGGTATTCTTCCTTCAGCTAAAACATGCATGTGGAACCTAGAGTATGATCAACCATGTGATCGGGAGACGTGTTCAAATATGTCTCAGTTTTCGTACCCTGGTACTCGGGTGCAACATTCCAGACGCTTTACTAACACTCTCCCGACTTGGAGAGTCAGTCCCTTTAACCTCCTGTTTGGCCCAGTTTGCAATTTCTGCGGAAGATGAACAGGAATAGCGAGAACCAATGAGAGGCTAGCTGGAGGTGTCTGGACGGGCAAATTTAACTCTCATTTCCCACCAGGAAGAGGAATGAACCAAAGGCTCAGCATGCCGTGCCGGAACCAGATTAGGGCCTGAAGCCATCCTGCGGTGTTGCGGCCAGGTCACAAGAAAGCGAGTTGAAGAAAGGAGCTCAGGGGCACTGTAATTCACAAACCTGCAGAGTTATAAATGACAGCTATCGTCCAAAAATAGACTGAAGTAAGGCTGCCAAGAGGACTTGAAAGCGGGGCAGAATTGCAGGAAACCGATTTCAGGAGGTAGACTGGAATTGCATTGAAAGCATAGGAAAAGAGGCAGAACGTCCACAATGATGCACTTGGCCAAAATGGGCGTATGCGTTTTTTCCTGAATATATTCAGGAAAAAACGCATACGCCCATTTTGGCCAAGCAAGCAAGCTTGCAAAGGAAATCTGCACTACAATGAAGTCTCAATTCCCCCCGGTCAAAAGGGCCATCTGAAAAAAGTGTAAAATCCAGAAAGGCAGGACAGGCCATGGAGAACTGGGAGCCTTGTTATGCTGATGGGCGGGATGTAAATTGCCAACAGACACTTGGGAGAAGTGTATGGTGTTTCCTGAAACATCTAAAAAACAAAGCAACAGAGCCTAGGGCACTTCCACTTATGGTCCTATAGCTTAGGGAAATTAAAATCAAAAAGCCACAGCCACCCCAAAGTTTGGAACGGCTCTGTTTACAAGAACCTCGTTTACAGTACAAGTTCAACATCGCAGAAAGTGAAAAATGGATAAAGAAGTTGTGGTATTTACTTACAAAGCAATATCACTCAACAATGAAATCTATGTCATCAGGCCCTTAGCAGCACAATGAGTGGATTCAGGTATGATGATTCTAACTGAAATAAGTCACACAGAAAAAGAAACATCATAAGATATCAGTAATACACGGAATGTAAACTTGGCTACACAGGAACTGAATTACAGAACAGAACAGGGTCTCAAATTTAGAAAACCAACTTATGCTTGCTTAAGGGGAAAGGTGAGTTGGGGTGCTGCATAAAACCAGAGATTGAAATGAGCACAGATAAAGTTCCTTAAGCCAAATATGGAATAGACAAGAGCTACTCCTTGCTCAACGAAATGGACTCAACACCGCATATTAAACGCCTAATAATGTACATGACTAGTAAGTATCTTAAAACCTATGGATTGCTATGTCTCCGAAAGAGAATCAAGCGTGTGTACAGGGGCATAAACGCAGCAGTGATAGGATTGGAGAGGTTCGTGAGCAAATGAAGACCCTTTGAAGTCATATTGCACGGTACCCATTCAACGGGTTTCAACTACCCAGGTTTAAGGTATTCTTCCTTCAGCTAAAACATGCATGTGGAACCTACAGTATGATCAACCATGTGATCGGGAGACGTGTTCAAATATGTCTCAGTTTTCGTACCCTGGTACTCGGGTGCAACATTCGAGACGCTTTACTAACACTCTCGCCACTTGGAGAGTCAGTCCCTTTAACCTCCTGTTTGGCCCAGTTTGCAATTTCTGTGGAAGATGAACAGGAATAGCGAGAACCAATGAGAGACTAGCTGGAGGTGTCTGGATGGGCAAATTTAACTCTCATTTCCCATCAGGAAGAGGAATTAACCAAAGGCTCAGCATGCCGTGCCAGAACCAGATTAGGGCCTGAAGACATCTTGCGGTGTTGCGGCCAGGCCACAAGAAAGCGAGTTGAAGAAAGGAGCTCAGGGGCACTGTAATTCACAAACCTGCAGAGTTATAAATGACAGCTATCGTCCAAAAATAGACTGAAGTAAGGCTGCCAAGAGGACTTGAAAGCGGGGCAGAATTGCAGGAACCCGATTTCAGGAGGTAGACTGGAATTGCATTGAAAGCATAGGAAAAGAGGCAGAACGTCCACAATGATGCACTTGGCCAAAAAGGGCGTATGCGTTTTTTCCTGAATATATTCAGGAAAAAACGCATACGCCCTTTTTGGCCAACCAAGCAAACTTGCAAAGGAAATCTGCACTACAATGAAGTCTCACTTCTCCCTGGTCAAAAGGGCCATCTGAAAAAAGTGTAAAATCCAGAAAGGCAGGACAGGCCATGGAGAACTGGGAGCCTTGTTATGCTGATGGGCGGGATGTAAATGGCCAACAGACACTCAGGAGAAGTGTATGGTGTTTCCTGAAACATCTAAAAAACAAAGCAACAGAGCCTAGGGCACTTCCACTTATGGTCCTATAGCTTAGGGAAATTAAAATCAAAAAGACACAGCCACCCCAAAGTTTGGGACGCCTCCTATTACAAGAACCTCGTTTACCGTACAAGTTCAATATCACAGAAAGTGAAAAATGGATAAAGAACTTGTGGTACTTACGTACAATGCAGTATCACTCAGCAATGAAATCTACGTCATCAGGCCCGTAGCAGCATAGTGAGTGGATTCAGGTACGATGATTCTAACTGAAATAAGTCACACAGAAAAAGAAACATCATAAGATATCACTAATACACAGAATGTAAACTTGGCTACACAGGAACTGAATTCCAAAACAGAACAGGGTCTCAAATTTAGAAAAGCAACTTATGCTTGCTTAAGCGGAAAGGTGAGTTGGGGTGCTGCATAAAACCAGAGATTGCAATGAGCACAGATAAAGTTCCTTAAGCCAAATATGGAATAGACAAGAGCTACTGCTTGCTCAACGAAATGGACTCAACACCGCATATTAAACGCCTAAGAATGTACCTGACTAGTAAGTATCTTAAAACCTATGGATTGCTATGTCTCCGAAAGAGAATCAAGCATGTGTACAGGGGCATAAACGCAGCAGTGATAGGATTGGAGAGGTTCGGTGAGCAAATGAAGACCCTTTGAAGTCATATTGCATGGTACCCATTCCACGGGTTTCAACTACCCAGGTTTTAGGTATTCTTCCTTCAGCTAAAACATGCATGTGGAACCCAGAGTATGATCAACCATGTGATCGGGAGACGTGTTCAAATATGTCTCAGTTTTCGTACCCTGGTACTCGGGTGCAACATTCCAGACGCTTTACTAACACTCTCCCCACTTGGAGAGTCAGCGCCTTTAACCTCCTGTTTGGCACAGTTTGCAATTTCCGCGGAAGATGAACAGGAATAGCGAGAACCAATGAGAGGCTAGATGGAGGTGTCTGGACGGGCAAATTTAACTCTCATTTCCCACCAGGAAGAGGAAATAACCAAAGGCTCAGCGTGCCGTACCGGAACCAGATTAGGGCCTGAAGCCATCCTGCGGTGTTGCGGCCAGCTCAAAAGAAAGCGAGTTGAAGAAAGGAGCTCAGGGGCACTGTAATTCACAAACCTGCAGAGTTATAAATGACAGCTATCGTCCAAAAATAGACTGAAGTAAGGCTGCCAAGAGGACTTGAAAGCGGGGCAGAATTGCAGGAAACCGATTTCAGGAGGTAGACTGGAATTGCATTGAAAGCATAGGAAAA
>NW_027193090.1:0-82000 GCF_949987515.2 Delphinus delphis
CCCTTAAGCAAGCATAAGTTGGTTTTCTAAATTTGAGACCCTGTTCTGTTCTGTAATTCAGTTCCTGTGTAGCCAAGTTTACATTCCGTGTATTACTGATATCTTATGATGTTTCTTTTTCTGTGTGACTTATTTCAGTTAGAATCATCATACCTGAATCCACTCATTGTGCTGCTAAGGGCCTGATGACACAGATTTCATTGCTGAGTGATATTGCTTTGTAAGTAAATACCACAACTTTTTTATCCATTTTTCACTTTCTGCGATGTTGAACTTGTACTGTAAACGAGGTTCTTGTAAACAGAGCCGTTCGAAACTTTGGGGTGGCTGTGTCTTTTTGATTTTAAATTCCCTAAGCTATAGGACCATAAGTGGAAGTGCCCTAGGCTCTCTTGCTTTGTTTTTTAGATGTTTCAGGAAACACCATACACTTCTCCCGAGTGTTTGTTGGCAATTTACATCCCGCCCTTCAGCATAACAAGGCTCCCAGTTCTCCATGGCCTGTCCTGCCTTTCTGGATTTTACACTTTTTTCAGATGGCCCTTTTGACCGGGGGGAAGTGAGACTTCATTGTAGTGCAGATTTCCTTTGCAAGCTTGCTTGGTTGGCCAAAAAGGGCGTATGCGTTTTTTCCTGAATATATTCAGGAAAAAACGCATACGCCCTTTTTGGCCAAGTGCATCATTGTGGACGTTCTGCCTCTTTTCCTATGCTTTCAATGCAATTCCAGTCTACCTCCTGAAATCGGTTTCCTGCAATTCTGCCCCGCTTTCAAGTCCTCTTGGCAGCCTTACTTCAGTCTATTTTTGGACGATAGCTGTCATTTATAACTCTGCAGGTTTGTGAATTACAGTGCCCCTGAGCTCCTTTCTTCAACTCGCTTTCTTGTGACCTGGCCGCAACATCACAGGATGGCTTCAGGCCCTAATCTGGTTCCGGCCCGGCATGCTGAGCCTTTGGTTAATTCCTCTTCCTGGTGGGAAATGAGAGTTAAATTTGCCCGTCCAGACACCTGCAGCTAGCCTCTCATTGGTTCTCGCTATTCCTGTTCATCTTCCGCAGAAATTGCAAACATGGCCAAACAGGAGGTTAAAGGCGCTGACTCTCCAAGTGGGGAGAGTGTTAGTAAAGCGTCTGGAATGTTGCACCCGAGTACCAGGGGAGGAAAACTGAGACATATTTGAACACGTCTCCCGATCACATGGTTGATCATACTCTGGGTTCCACATGCATGTTTTAGCTGAAGGAAGAATACCTAAAACCTGGGTAGTTGAAACCCGTGGAATGGGTACCATGCAATATGACTTCAAAGGGTCTTCATTTGCTCACCGAACCTCTCCAATCCTATCACTGCTGCGTTTATGCCCCTGTACACATGCTTGATTCTCTTTCGGAGACATAGCAATCTATAGGTTTTAAGATACTTACTAGTCAGGTACATTCTTAGGCGTTTAATATGCGGTGTTGAGTCCATTTCGTTGAGCAAGGAGTAGCTCTTGTCTATTCCATATTTGGCGTAAGGAACTTTATCTGTGCTCATTTCAATCTCTGGTTTTATGCAGCACCCCAACTCACCTTTCCCCTTAAGCAAGCATAAGTTGGTTTTCTAAATTTGAGACCCTGTTCTGTTCTGCAATTCAGTTCCTGTGTAGCCAAGTTTACATTCCGTGTATTACTGATATCTTATGATGTTTCTTTTTCTGTGTGACTTATTTCAGTTAGAATCATCGTACCTGAATCCACTCATTATGCTACTACGGGCCTGATGACATAGGTTCCATTGCTGAGTGATACTGCATTGTACGTAAGTACCACAAGTTCTTTATCCATTTTTCACTTTCTGTGATATTGAACTTGTACGGTAAACGAGGTTCTTGTAAACAGAGGCGTCCCAAACTTTGGGGTGGCTGTGTCTTTTTGATTTTAATTTCCCTAAGCTATAGGACCATAAGTGGAAGTGCCCTAGGCTCTGTTGCTTTGTTTTTTAGATGTTTCAGGAAACACCATACACTTCTCCCAAGTGTCTGTTGGCAATTTACATCCCGCCCATCAGCATAACAAGGCTCCCAGTTCTCCATGGCCTGTCCTGCCTTTCTGGATTTTACACTTTTTTCAGATGGCCCTTTTGACCGGGGGGAAGTGAGACTTCATTGTAGTGCAGATTTCCTTTGCAAGCTTGCTTGGTTGGCCAAAAAGGGCGTATGCGTTTTTTCCTGAATATATTCAGGAAAAAACGCATACGCCCTTTTTGGCCAAGTGCATCATTGTGGACGTTCTGCCTCTTTTCCTATGCTTTCAATGCAATTCCAGTCTACCTCCTGAAATCGTTTTCCTGCAATTCTGCCCCGCTTTCAAGTCCTCTTGGCAGCCTTACTTCAGTCTATTTTTGGACGATAGCTGTCATTTATAACTCTGCAGGTTTGTGAATTACAGTGCCCCTGAGCTCCTGTCTTCAACTCGCTTTCTTGTGAGCTGGCCGCAACACCGCAGGATGGCTTCAGGCCCTAATCTGGTTCCGGCCCGGCATTCTGAGCCTTTGGTTAATTCCTCTTCCTGGTGGGAAATGAGAGTTAAATTTGCCCGTCCAGACACCTCCAGCTAGCCTCTCATTGGTTCTCGCTATTCCTGTTCATCTTCCGCAGAAATTGCAAACTGGGCCAAACAGGAGGTTAAAGGGACTGACTCTCCAAGTCGGGAGAGTGTTAGTAAAGCGTCTGGAATGTTGCACCCGAGTACCAGGGTAGGAAAACTGAGACATATTTGAACACGTCTCCCGTTCACATGGTTGATCATACTCTGGGTTCCACATGCATGTTTTAGCTGAAGGAAGAATACCTTAAACCTGGAGAGTTGAGACCCGTGTAATGGGTACCATGCAATATGTCTTCAAAGGGTCTTCATTTGCTCACCGAACCTCTCCAATCCTATCACTGCTGCGTTTATGCCCCTGTACACACGCTTGATTCTCTTTTGGAGACATAGCAATCCATAGGTTTTAAGATACTTACTAGTCAGGTACATTCTTAGGTGTTTAATATGGGGTTTTGAGTCCATTTCGTTGAGCAAGGAGTAGCTCTTGTCTATTCCATATTTGGCTTAAGGAACTTTATCTGTGCTCATTTCTATCTCTGGTTTTATGCAGCACCCCAACTCACCTTTCCCCTTAAGCAAGCATAAGTTGGTTTTCTAAATTTGAGAACCTGTTCTGTTCTGTAATTCAGTTCCTGTGTTGCCAAGTTTACATTCCGTGTATTAGTGATATCTTATGATGTTTCTTTTTCTGTGTGACTTATTTCAGTTAGAATCATCATACCTGAATCCTCTCATTGTGCTGCTACGGGCCTGATGACATAGATTTCATTGCTGAGTGATACTGCATTGTAAGTGAATACCACAACTTCTTTATCCATTTTTCACTTTCTGTGATATTGAACTTGTACTGTAAACGAGGTTCTTGTAAACAGAGTCATTCCAAACTTTGGGGTGGCTGTGTCTTTTTGATTTTAATTTCCCTAAGCTATAGGACCATAAGTGGAAGTGCCCTAGGCTCTGTTGCTTTGTTTTTTAGATGTTTCAGGAAACACCATACACTTGTCCCAAGTGTCTGTTGGCAATTTACATCCCACCCATCAGCATAACAAGGCTCCCAGTTCTCCATGGCCTGTCCTGCCTTTCTGGATTTTACACTTTTTTCAGATGGCCCTTTTGACCGGGGGGAAGTGAGACTTCATTGTAGTGCAGATTTCCTTTGCAAGCTTGCTTGGTTGGCCAAAAAGGGCGTATGCGTTTTTTCCTGAATATATTCAGGAAAAAACGCATACGCCCTTTTTGGCCAAGTGCATCATTGTGGACGTTCTGCCTCTTTTCCTATGCTTTCAATGCAATTCCAGTCTACCTCCTGAAATCAGTTTCCTGCAATTCTGCCCCGCTTTCAAGTCCTCTTGGCAGCCTTACTTCAGTCTATTTTTGGACGATAGCTGTCATTTATAACTCTGCAGGTTTGTGAATTACAGTGCCCCTGAGCTCCTTTCTTCAACTCGCTTTCTTGTGACCTGGCCGCAACACCGCAGGATGGCTTCAGGCCCTAATCTGGTTCCGGTCCGGCATTCTGAGCCTTTGGTTAATTCCTCTTCCTGGTGGGAAATGAGAGTTAAATTTGCCCGTCCAGACACCTCCAGCTAGTCTCTCATTGGTTCTCGCTATTCCTGTTCATCTTCCGCAGGAATTGCAAACTGGGCCAAACAGGAGGTTAAAGGGACTGACTCTCCAAGTCGGGAGAGTGTTAGTAAAGCATCTGGAATGTTGCACCCGAGTACCAGGGTAGGAAAACTGAGACATATTTGAACACGTCTCCCGTTCACATGGTTGATCATACTCTGGGTTCCACATGCATGTTTTAGCTGAAGGAAGAATACCTTAAACCTGGAGAGTTGAGACCCGTGTAATGGGTACCATGCAATATGACTTCAAAGGGTCTTCATTTTCTCACCGAACCTCTCCAATCCTATCACTGCTGCGTTTATGCCCCTGTACACACGCTTGATTCTCTTTTGGAGACATAGCAATCCATAGGTTTTAAGATACTTACTAGTCAGGTACATTCTTAGGCGTTTAATATGGGGTTTTGAGTCCATTTCGTTGAGCAAGGAGTAGCTCTTGTCTATTCCATATTTGGCTTAAGGAACTTTATCTGTGCTCATTTCGATCTCTGGTTTTATGCAGCACCCCAACTCACCTTTCCCCTTAAGCAAGCATAAGTTGGTTTTCTAAATTTGAGACCCTGTTCTGTTCTGTAATTCAGTTCCTGTGTAGCCAAGTTTCCATTCCGTGTATTACTGATATCTTATGATGTTTCTTTTTCTGTGTGACTTATTTCAGTTAGAATCATCATACCTGAATCCACTCATTGTGCTGCTACGGGCCTGATGACATAGATTTCATTGCTGAGTGATACTGCATTGTAAGTGAATACCACAACTTCTTTATCCATTTTTCACTTTCTGCGATGTTGAACTTGTACTGTAAACGAGGTTCTTGTAAACAGAGCCGTTCCAAACTTTGGGGTGGCTGTGTCTTTTTGATTTTAATTTCCCTAAGCTATAGGACCATAAGTGGAAGTGCCCTAGGCTCTGTTGCTTTGTTTTTTAGATGTTTCAGGAAACACCATACACTTCTCCCAAGTGTCTGTTGGCAATTTACATCCCGCCCATCAGCATAACAAGGCTCCCAGTTCTCCATGGCCTGTCCTGCCTTTCTGGATTTTACACTTTTTTCAGATGGCCCTTTTGACCGGGGGGAAGTGAGACTTCATTGTAGTGCAGATTTCCTTTGCAAGCTTGCTTGGTTGGCCAAAAAGGGCGTATGCGTTTTTTCCTGAATATATTCAGGAAAAAACGCATACGCCCTTTTTGGCCAAGTGCATCATTGTGGACGTTCTGCCTCTTTTCCTATGCTTTCAATGCAATTCCAGTCTACCTCCTGAAATCGGTTTCCTGCAATTCTGCCCCGCTTTCAAGTCCTCTTGGCAGCCTTACTTCAGTCTATTTTTGGACGATAGCTGTCATTTATAACTCTGCAGGTTTGTGAATTACAGTGCCCCTGAGCTCCTTTCTTCAACTCGCTTTCTTGTGAGCTGGCCGCAACACCGCAGGATGGCTTCAGGCCCTAATCTGGTTCCGGCCCGGCATTCTGAGCCTTTGGTTAATTCCTCTTCCTGGTGGGAAATGAGAGTTAAATTTGCCCGTCCAGACACCTCCAGCTAGCCTCTCATTGCTTCTCGCTATTCCTGTTCATCTTCCGCAGAAATTGCAAACTGGGCCAAACAGGAGGTTAAAGGGACTGACTCTCCAAGTCGGGAGAGTGTTAGTAAAGCGTCTGGAATGTTGCACCCGAGTACCAGGGTAGGAAAACTGAGACATATTTGAACACGTCTCCCGTTCACATGGTTGATCATACTCTGGGTTCCACATGCATGTTTTAGCTGAAGGAAGAATACCTTAAACCTGGAGAGTTGAGACCCGTGTAATGGGTACCATGCAATATGACTTCAAAGGGTCTTCATTTGCTCACCGAACCTCTCCAATCCTATCACTGCTGCGTTTATGCCCCTGTACACACGCTTGATTCTCTTTTGGAGACATAGCAATCCATAGGTTTTAAGATACTTACTAGTCAGGGACATTCTTAGGCGTTTAATATGTGGTGTTGAGTCCATTTCGTTGAGCAAGGAGTAGCTCTTGTGTATTCCATATTTGGCTTAAGGAACTTTATCTGTGCTCATTTCAATCTCTGGTTTTATGCAGCACCCCAACTCACCTTTACCCTTAAGCAAGCATAAGTTGGTTTTCTAAATTTGAGAACCTGTTCTGTTCTGTAATTCAGTTCCTGTGTAGCCAAGTTTACATTCCGTGTATTAGTGATATCTTATGATGTTTCTTTTTCTGTGTGACTTATTTCAGTTAGAATCATCATACCTGAATCTACTCATTATGCTGCTAAGGGCCTGATGACATAGATTTCATTGCTGAGTGATACTGCATTGTACGTAAGTACCACAAGTTCTTTATCCATTTTTCACTTTCTGTGATATTGAACTTGTACGGTAAACGAGGTTCTTGTAAACAGAGGCGTCCCAAACTTTGGGGTGGCTGTGTCTTTTTGATTTTAATTTCCCTAAGCTATAGGACCATAAGTGGAAGTGCCCTAGGCTCTGTTGCTTTGTTTCTTAGATGTTTCAGGAAACACCATACACTTCTCCCGAGTGTCTGTTGGCAATTTACATCCCGCCCATCAGCATAACAAGGCTCCCAGTTCTCCATGGCCTGTCCTGCCTTTCTGGATTTTACACTTTTTTCAGATGGCCCTTTTGACCAGGGGGAAGTGAGACTTCATTGTAGTGCAGATTTCCTTTGCAAGTTTGCTTGGTTGGCCAAAAAGGGCGTATGCGTTTTTTCCTGAATATATTCAGGAAAAAACGCATACGCCCTTTTTGGCCAAGTGCATCATTGTGGACGTTCTGCCTCTTTTCCTATGCTTTCAATGCAATTCCAGTCTACCTCCTGAAATCGGTTTCCTGCAATTCTGCCCCGCTTTCAAGTCCTCTTGGCAGCCTTACTTCAGTCTATTTTTGGACGATAGCTGTCATTTATAACTCTGCAGGTTTGTGAATTACAGTGCCCCTAAGCTCCTTTCTTCAACTCGCTTTCTTGTGACCTGGCCGCAACACCGCAACATGGCTTCAGGCCCTAATCTGGTTCCGGCACGGCACGCTGAGCCTTTGGTTATTTCCTCTTCCTGGTGGGAAATGAGAGTTAAATTTGCCCGTCCAGACACCTCCAGCTAGTGTCTCATTGGTTCTCCCTATTCCTGTTCATCTTCCGCAGAAATTGCAAACTGGGCCAAACAGGAGGTTAAAGGCGCTGACTCTCCAAGTGGGGAGAGTGTTAGTAAAGCGTCTGGAATGTTGCACCCGAGTACCAGGGAAGGAAAACTGAGACATATTTGAACACGTCTCCCGTTCACACGGTTGATCATACTCTGGGTTCCACATGCGTGTTTTAGCTGAAGGAAGAATACCTAAAACCTGGAGAGTTGAGACCCGTGGAATGGGTACCATGCAATATGTCTTCAAAGGGTCTTCATTTGCTCACCGAACCTCTCCAATCCTATCACTGCTGCGTTTATGCCCCTGTACACACGCTTGATTCTCTTTTGGAGACATAGCAATCCATAGGTTTTAAGATACTTACTAGTCAGGTACATTCTTAGGCGTTTAATATGGGGTGTTGAGTCCATTTTGTTGAGCAAGGAGTAGCTCTTGTCTATTCCATATTTAGCTTAAGGAACTTTATCTGTGCTCATTTCAATCTCTGGTTTTATGCAGCACCCCAACTCACCTTTACCCTTAAGCAAGCATAAGTTGGTTTTCTAAATTTGAGACCCTGTTCTGTTCTGTAATTCAGTTCCTGTGTAGCCAAGTTTACATTCCGTGTATTACTGATATATTATGATGTTTCTTTTTCTGTGTGACTTATTTCAGTTAGAATCATCGTACCTGAATCTACTCATTATGCTGCTACGGGCCTGATGACATAGATTTCATTGCTGAGTGATATTGCTTTGTAAGTAAATACCACAACTTCTTTATCCATTTTTCACTTTCTGCGATGTTGAACTTGTACTGTAAACGAGGTTCTTGTAAACAGAGCCGTTCCAAACTTTGAGGTGGCTGTGTCTTTTTGATTTTAATTTCCCTAAGCTATAGGACCATAAGTGGCAGTGCCCTAGGCTCTGTTCCTTTGTTTTTTAGATGTTTCAGGAAACACCATACACTTCTCCTGAGTGTCTGTTGGTAATTTACATCCCGCCCATCAGCATAACAAGGCTCCCAGTTCTCCATGGCCTGTCCTGCCTTTCTGGATTTTACACTTTTTTCAGATGGCCCTTTTGACCGGGGGGAAGTGAGACTTCATTGTAGTGCAGATTTCCTTTGCAAGCTTGCTTGGTTGGCCAAAAAGGGCGTATGCGTTTTTTCCTGAATATATTCAGGAAAAAACGCATACGCCCTTTTTGGCCAAGTGCATCATTGTGGACGTTCTGCCTCTTTTCCTATGCTTTCAATGCAATTCCAGTCTACCTCCTGAAATCGGTTTCCTGCAATTCTGCCCCGCTTTCAAGTCCTCTTGGCAGCCTTACTTCAGTCTATTTTTGGACGATAGCTGTCATTTATAACTCTGCAGGTTTGTGAATTACAGTGCCCCTGAGCTCCTTTCTTGAACTCGCTTTCTTGTGACCTGGCCGCAACACCGCAGGATGGCTTCAGGCCCTAATCTGGTTCCGGCACGGCACGCTGAGCCTCTGGTTATTTCCTCTTCCTGGTGGGAAATGAGAGTTAAATTTGCCCGTCCAGACACCTCCAGCTAGTCTCTCATTGGTTCTCGCTATTCCTGTTCATCTTCCGCAGAAATTGCAAACTGGGCCAAACAGGAGGTTAAAGGCGCTGACTCTCCAAGTGGGGAGAGTGTTAGTAAAGCGTCTGGAATGTTGCACGCGAGTACCAGGGGAGGAAAACTGAGACATATTTGAACACGTCTCCCGATCACATGGTTGATCATACTCTGGGTTCCACATGCATGTTTTAGCTGAAGGAAGAATACCTAAAACCTGGGTAGTTGAAACCCGTGGAATGGGTACCATGCAATATGACTTCAAAGGGTCTTCATTTGCTCACCGAACCTCTCCAATCCTATCACTGCTGCGTTTATGCCCCTGTACACATGCTTGATTCTCTTTCGGAGACATAGCAATCCCTAGGTTTTAAGATACTTACTAGTCAGGTACATTCTTAGGCATTTAATATGCGGTGTTGAGTCCATTTCTTTGAGCAAGGAGTAGCTCTTGTCTATTCCATATTTGGCTTAAGGAACTTTATCTGTGCTCATTTCAATCTCTGGTTTTATGCAGCACCCCAACTCACCTTTCCCCTTAAGCAAGCATAAGTTGGTTTTCTAAATTTGAGACCCTGTTCTGTTCTGTAATTCAGTTCCTGTGTAGCCAAGTTTCCATTCCGTGTATTACTGATATCTTATGATGTTTCTATTTCTGTGTGACTTATTTCAGTTAGAATCATCATACCTGAATCCACTCATTGTGCTGCTAAGGGCCTGATGACATAGATTTCATTGCTGAGTGATATTGCTTTGTAAGTAAATACCACAACTTCTTTATCCATTTTTCACTTTCTGCGATGTTGAACTTGTACTGTAAACGAGGTTCTTGTAAACAGAGGCGTCCCAAACTTTGGGGTGGCTGTGTCTTTTTGATTTTAATTTCCCTAAGCTATAGGACCATAAGTGGAAGTGCCCTAGGCTCTGTTGCTTTGTTTCTTAGATGTTTCAGGAAACACCATACACTTCTCCCGAGTGTCTGTTGGCAATTTACATCCCGCCCATCAGCATAACAAGGCTCCCAGTTCTCCATGGCCTGTCCTGCCTTTCTGGATTTTACACTTTTTTCAGATGGCCCTTTTGACCAGGGGGAAGTGAGACTTCATTGTAGTGCAGATTTCCTTTGCAAGTTTGCTTGGTTGGCCAAAAAGGGCGTATGCGTTTTTTCCTGAATATATTCAGGAAAAAACGCATACGCCCTTTTTGGCCAAGTGCATCATTGTGGACGTTCTGCCTCTTTTCCTATGCTTTCAATGCAATTCCAGTCTACCTCCTGAAATCGGTTTCCTGCAATTCTGCCCCGCTTTCAAGTCCTCTTGGCAGCCTTACTTCAGTCTATTTTTGGACGATAGCTGTCATTTATAACTCTGCAGGTTTGTGAATTACAGTGCCCCTAAGCTCCTTTCTTCAACTCGCTTTCTTGTGACCTGGCCGCAACACCGCAGCATGGCTTCAGGCCCTAATCTGGTTCCGGCACGGCACGCTGAGCCTTTGGTTATTTCCTCTTCCTGGTGGGAAATGAGAGTTAAATTTGCCCGTCCAGACACCTCCAGCTAGTGTCTCATTGGTTCTCCCTATTCCTGTTCATCTTCCGCAGAAATTGCAAACTGGGCCAAACAGGAGGTTAAAGGCGCTGACTCTCCAAGTGGGGAGAGTGTTAGTAAAGCGTCTGGAATGTTGCACCCGAGTACCAGGGAAGGAAAACTGAGACATATTTGAACACGTCTCCCGTTCACACGGTTGATCATACTCTGGGTTCCACATGCGTGTTTTAGCTGAAGGAAGAATACCTAAAACCTGGAGAGTTGAGACCCGTGGAATGGGTACCATGCAATATGTCTTCAAAGGGTCTTCATTTGCTCACCGAACCTCTCCAATCCTATCACTGCTGCGTTTATGCCCCTGTACACACGCTTGATTCTCTTTTGGAGACATAGCAATCCATAGGTTTTAAGATACTTACTAGTCAGGTACATTCTTAGGCGTTTAATATGGGGTGTTGAGTCCATTTTGTTGAGCAAGGAGTAGCTCTTGTCTATTCCATATTTAGCTTAAGGAACTTTATCTGTGCTCATTTCAATCTCTGGTTTTATGCAACACCCCAACTCACCTTTACCCTTAAGCAAGCATAAGTTGGTTTTCTAAATTTGAGACCCTGTTCTGTTCTTAATTCAGTTCCTGTGTAGCCAAGTTTACATTCCGTGTATTACTGATATATTATGATGTTTCTTTTTCTGTGTGACTTATTTCAGTTAGAATCATCGTACCTGAATCTACTCATTATGCTGCTACGGGCCTGATGACATAGATTTCATTGCTGAGTGATATTGCTTTGTAAGTAAATACCACAACTTCTTTATCCATTTTTCACTTTCTGCGATGTTGAACTTGTACTGTAAACGAGGTTCTTGTAAACAGAGCCGTTCCAAACTTTGAGGTGGCTGTGTCTTTTTGATTTTAATTTCCCTAAGCTATAGGACCATAAGTGGCAGTGCCCTAGGCTCTGTTCCTTTGTTTTTTAGATGTTTCAGGAAACACCATACACTTCTCCTGAGTGTCTGTTGGTAATTTACATCCCGCCCATCAGCATAACAAGGCTCCCAGTTCTCCATGGCCTGTCCTGCCTTTCTGGATTTTACACTTTTTTCAGATGGCCCTTTTGACCGGGGGGAAGTGAGACTTCATTGTAGTGCAGATTTCCTTTGCAAGCTTGCTTGGTTGGCCAAAAACGGCGTATGCGTTTTTTCCTGAATATATTCAGGAAAAAACGCATACGCCCTTTTTGGCCAAGTGCATCATTGTGGACGTTCTGCCTCTTTTCCTATGCTTTCAATGCAATTCCAGTCTACCTCCTGAAATCGGTTTCCTGCAATTCTGCCCCGCTTTCAAGTCCTCTTGGCAGCCTTACTTCAGTCTATTTTTGGACGATAGCTGTCATTTATAACTCTGCAGGTTTGTGAATTACAGTGCCCCTGAGCTCCTTTCTTGAACTCGCTTTCTTGTGACCTGGCCGCAACACCGCAGGATGGCTTCAGGCCCTAATCTGGTTCCGGCACGGCACGCTGAGCCTCTGGTTATTTCCTCTTCCTGGTGGGAAATGAGAGTTAAATTTGCCCGTCCAGACACCTCCAGCTAGTCTCTCATTGGTTCTCGCTATTCCTGTTCATCTTCCGCAGAAATTGCAAACTGGGCCAAACAGGAGGTTAAAGGCGCTGACTCTCCAAGTGGGGAGAGTGTTAGTAAAGCGTCTGGAATGTTGCACGCGAGTACCAGGGGAGGAAAACTGAGACATATTTGAACACGTCTCCCGATCACATGGTTGATCATACTCTGGGTTCCACATGCATGTTTTAGCTGAAGGAAGAATACCTAAAACCTGGGTAGTTGAAACCCGTGGAATGGGTACCATGCAATATGACTTCAAAGGGTCTTCATTTGCTCACCGAACCTCTCCAATCCTATCACTGCTGCGTTTATGCCCCTGTACACATGCTTGATTCTCTTTCGGAGACATAGCAATCCCTAGGTTTTAAGATACTTACTAGTCAGGTACATTCTTAGGCATTTAATATGCGGTGTTGAGTCCATTTCTTTGAGCAAGGAGTAGCTCTTGTCTATTCCATATTTGGCTTAAGGAACTTTATCTGTGCTCATTTCAATCTCTGGTTTTATGCAGCACCCCAACTCACCTTTCCCCTTAAGCAAGCATAAGTTGGTTTTCTAAATTTGAGACCCTGTTCTGTTCTGTAATTCAGTTCCTGTGTAGCCAAGTTTCCATTCCGTGTATTACTGATATCTTATGATGTTTCTATTTCTGTGTGACTTATTTCAGTTAGAATCATCATACCTGAATCCACTCATTGTGCTGCTAAGGGCCTGATGACATAGATTTCATTGCTGAGTGATATTGCTTTGTAAGTAAATACCACAACTTCTTTATCCATTTTTCACTTTCTGCGATGTTGAACTTGTACTGTAAACGAGGTTCTTGTAAACAGAGGCGTCCCAAACTTTGGGGTGGCTGTGTCTTTTTGATTTTAATTTCCCTAAGCTATAGGACCATAAGTGGAAGTGCCCTAGGCTCTGTTTCTTTGTTTTTTAGATGTTTCAGGAAACACCATACACTTCTCCAGAGTGTCTGTTGGTAATTTACATCCCGCCCATCAGCATAACAAGGCTCCCAGTTCTCCATGGCCTGTCCTGCCTTTCTGGATTTTACACTTTTTTCAGATGGCCCTTTTGACCGGGGGGAAGTGAGACTTCATTGTAGTGCAGATTTCCTTTGCAAGCTTGCTTGGTTGGCCAAAAAGGGCGTATGCGTTTTTTCCTGAATATATTCAGGAAAAAACGCATACGCCCTTTTTGGCCAAGTGCATCATTGTGGACGTTCTGCCTCTTTTCCTATGCTTTCAATGCAATTCCAGTCTACCTCCTGAAATCGGTTTCCTGCAATTCTGCCCCGCTTTCAAGTCCTCTTGGCAGCCTTACTTCAGTCTATTTTTGGACGATAGCTGTCATTTATAACTCTGCAGGTTTGTGAATTACAGTGCCCCTGAGCTCCTTTCTTCAACTCGCTTTCTTGTGAGCTGGCCGCAACACCGCAGGATTTGCTTCAGGCCCTAATCTGGTTCCGGCACGGCACGCTGAGCCTTTGGTTAATTCCTCTTCCTGGTGGGAAATGAGAGTTAAATTTGCCTGTCCAGACACCTCCAGCTAGTCTCTCATTGGTTCTCGCTATTCCTGTTCATCTTCCGCAGAAATTGCAAACTGGGCCAAACAGGAGGTTAAAGGGACTGACTCTCCAAGTCGGGAGAGTGTTAGTAAAGCGTCTGGAATGTTGCACCCGAGTACCAGGGTACGAAAACTGAGACATATTTGAACATGTCTCCTGATCACATGGTTGATCATACTCTAGGTTCCACATGCATGTTTTAGCTGAAGGAAGAATACCTTAAACCTGGGTAGTTGAAACCCGTGGAATGTGTACCATGCAATATGACTTCAAAGGGTCTTCATTTGCTCACCAAACCTCTCCAATCCTATCACTGCTGCGTTTATGCCCCTGTACACATGCTTGATTCTCTTTCGGAGACATAGCAATCCATAGGTTTTAAGATACTTACAAGTCAGGTACATTCTTAGGCGTTTAATATGCGGTGTTGAGTCCATTTCGTTGAGCAAGGAGTAGCTCTTGTCTATTCCATATTTGGCTTAAGGAACTTTATCTGTGCTCATTTCAATCTCTGGTTTTATGCAGCACCCCAACTCACCTTTACCCTTAAGCAAGCATAAGTTGGTTTTCTAAATTTGAGACCCTGTTCTGTTCTGTAATTCAGTTCCTGTGTAGCCAAGTTTACATTCCATGTATTACTGATATCTTATGATGTTTCTTTTTCTGTGTGACTTATTTCAGTTAGAATCATCATACCTGAATCCACTCATTGTGCTGCTAAGGGCCTGATGACACAGATTTCATTGCTGAGTGATATTGCTTTGTAAGTAAATACCACAACTTCTTTATCCATTTTTCACTTTCTGCAATGTTGAACTTGTACTGTAAACGAGGTTCTTGTAAACAGAGGCATCCCAAACTTTGGGGTGGCTGTGTCTTTTTGATTTTAATTTCCCTAAGCTATAGGACCATAAGTGGCAGTGTCCTAGGCTCTGTTGCTTTGTTTTTTAGATGTTTCAGGAAACACCATACACTTCTCCTGAGTGTCTGTTGGCAATTTACATCCCGCCCATCAGCATAACAAGGCTCCCAGTTCTCCATGGCCTGTCCTGCCTTTCTGGATTTTACCCTTTTTTCAGATGGCCCTTTTGACCGGGGGGAAGTGAGACTTCATTGTAGTGCAGATTTCCTTTGCAAGCTTGCTTGGTTGGCCAAAAAGGGCGTATGCGTTTTTTCCTGAATATATTCAGGAAAAAACGCATACGCCCTTTTTGGCCAAGTGCATCATTGTGGACGTTCTGCCTCTTTTCCTATGCTTTCAATGCAATTCCAGTCTACCTCCTGAAATCGGTTTCCTGCAATTCTGCCCCGCTTTCAAGTCCTCTTGGCAGCCTTACTTCAGTCTATTTTTGGACGATAGCTGTCATTTATAACTCTGCAGGTTTGTGAATTACAGTGCCCTTGAGCTCCTTTCTTCAACTCGCTTTCTTGTGACCTGGCCGCAACACCGCAGGATGGCTTCAGGCCCTAATCTGGTTCCGGCCCGGCATGCTGAGCCTTTGGTTAATTCCTCTTCCTGGTGGGAAATGAGAGTTAAATTTGCCCGTCCAGACACCTCCAGCTAGCCTCTCATTGCTTCTCGCTATTCCTGTTCATCTTCCGCAGAAATTGCAAACTGGGCCAAACAGGAGGTTAAAGGGACTGACTCTCCAAGTCGGGAGAGTGTCAGTAAAGCGTCTGGAATGTTGCACCCGAGTACCAGGGGAGGAAAACTGAGACATATTTGAACACGTCTCCCGTTCACATGGTTGATCATACTTGGGTTCCACATGCATGTTTTAGCTGAAGGACGAATACCTTAAACCTGTAGAGTTGAGACCCGTGTAATGGGTACCATGCAATATGACTTCAAAGGGTCTTCATTTGCTCACCGAACCTCTCCAATCCTATCACTGCTGCGTTTATGCCCCTGTACACATGCTTGATTCTCTTTTGGAGACATAGCAATCCATAGGTTTTACGATACTTACTAGTCAGGTACATTCTTAGGCGTTTAATATGCGGTGTTGAGTCCATTTCGTTGAGCAAGGAGTAGCTCTTGTCTATTCCATATTTGACTTAAGGAACTTTATCTGTGCTCATTTCAATCTCTGGTTTTATGCAGCACCCCAACTCACCTTTACCTTTAAGCAAGAATAAGTTGGTTTTCTAAATTTGAGACCCTGTTCTGTTCTGTAATTCTGTTCCTGTGTAGCCAAGTTTCCATTCCGTGTATTAGTGATATCTTATGATGTTTCTTTTTCTGTGTGACTTATTTCAGTTAGAATCATCATACCTGAATCCACTCATTGTGCTGCTAAGGGCCTGATGACACAGATTTCATTGCTGAGTGATATTGCTTTGTAAGTAAATACCACAACTTCTTTATCCATTTTTCACTTTCTGCGATGTTGAACTTGTACTGTAAACGAGGTTCTTGTAAACAGAGCCGTTCCAAACTTTGAGGTGGCTGTGTCTTTTTGATTTTAATTTCCCTAAGCTATAGGACCATAAGTGGAAGTGCCCTAGGTTCTGTTGCTTTGTTTTTTAGATGTTTCAGGAAACACCATACACTTCTCCCGAGTGTCTGTTGGCAATTTACATCCCGCCCATCAGCATAACAAGGCTCCCAGTTCTCCATGGCCTGTCCTGCCTTTCTGGATTTTACACTTTTTTCAGATGGCCCTTTTGACCGGGGGGAAGTGAGACTTCATTGTAGTGCAGATTTCCTTTGCAAGCTTGCTTGGTTGGCCAAAAACGGCGTATGCGTTTTTTCCTGAATATATTCAGGAAAAAACGCATACGCCCTTTTTGGCCAAGTGCATCATTGTGGACGTTCTGCCTCTTTTCCTATGCTTTCAATGCAATTCCAGTCTACCTCCTGAAATCGGTTTCCTGCAATTCTGCCCCGCTTTCAAGTCCTCTTGGCAGCCTTACTTCAGTCTATTTTTGGACGATAGCTGTCATTTATAACTCTGCAGGTTTGTGAATTACAGTGCCCTTGAGCTCCTTTCTTCAACTCGCTTTCTTGTGACCTGGCCGCAACACCGCAGGATGGCTTCAGGCCCTAATCTGGTTCCGGCCCGGCATGCTGAGCCTTTGGTTAATTCCTCTTCCTGGTGGGAAATGAGAGTTAAATTTGCCCGTCCAGACACCTCCAGCTAGCCTCTCATTGCTTCTCGCTATTCCTGTTCATCTTCCGCAGAAATTGCAAACTGGGCCAAACAGGAGGTTAAAGGGACTGACTCTCCAAGTCGGGAGAGTGTCAGTAAAGCGTCTGGAATGTTGTACCCGAGTACCAGGGGAGGAAAACTGAGACATATTTGAACACGTCTCCCGTTCACATGGTTGATCATACTTGGGTTCCACATGCATGTTTTAGCTGAAGGAAGAATACCTTAAACCTGGAGAGTTGAGACCCGTGTAATGGGTACCATGCAATATGACTTCAAAGGGTCTTCATTTGCTCACCGAACCTCTCCAATCCTATCACTGCTGCGTTTATGCCCCTGTACACATGCTTGATTCTCTTTTGGAGACATAGCAATCCATAGGTTTTACGATACTTACTAGTCAGGTACATTCTTAGGCGTTTAATATGCGGTGTTGAGTCCATTTCGTTGAGCAAGGAGTAGCTCTTGTCTATTCCATATTTGGCTTAAGGAACTTTATCTGTGCTCATTTCAATCTCTGCTTTTATGCAGCACCCCAACTCACCTTTACCCTTAAGCAAGCATAAGTTGGTTTTCTAAATTTGAGACCCTGTTCTGTTCTGTAATTCAGTTCCTGTGTAGCCAAGTTTCCATTCCGTGTATTACTGATATCTTATGATGTTTCTTTTTCTGTGTGACTTATTTCAGTTAGAATCATCATACCTGAATCCACTCATTGTGCTGCTAAGGGCCTGATGACACAGATTTCATTGCTGAGTGATATTGCTTTGTAAGTAAATACCACAACTTCTTTATCCATTTTTCACTTTCTGCGATGTTGAACTTGTACTGTAAACGAGGTTCTTGTAAACAGAGCCGTTCCAAACTTTGAGGTGGCTGTGTCTTTTTGATTTTAATTTCCCTAAGCTATAGGACCATAAGTGGAAGTGCCCTAGGTTCTGTTGCTTTGTTTTTTAGATGTTTCAGGAAACACCATACACTTCTCCCGAGTGTCTGTTGGCAATTTACATCCCGCCCATCAGCATAACAAGGCTCCCAGTTCTCCATGGCCTGTCCTGCCTTTCTGGATTTTACACTTTTTTCAGATGGCCCTTTTGACCGGGGGGAAGTGAGACTTCATTGTAGTGCAGATTTCCTTTGCAAGCTTGCTTGGTTGGCCAAAAAGGGCGTATGCGTTTTTTCCTGAATATATTCAGGAAAAAACGCATACGCCCTTTTTGGCCAAGTGCATCATTGTGGACGTTCTGCCTCTTTTCCTATGCTTTCAATGCAATTCCAGTCTACCTCCTGAAATCGGTTTCCTGCAATTCTGCCCCGCTTTCAAGTCCTCTTGGCAGCCTTACTTCAGTCTATTTTTGGACGATAGCTGTCATTTATAACTCTGCAGGTTTGTGAATTACAGTGCCCCTGAGCTCCTTTCTTCAACTCGCTTTCTTGTGAGCTGGCCGCAACACCGCAGGATTTGCTTCAGGCCCTAATCTGGTTCCGGCACGGCACGCAGAGCCTTTGGTTAATTCCTCTTCCTGGTGGGAAATGAGAGTTAAATTTGCCTGTCCAGACACCTCCAGCTAGTCTCTCATTGGTTCTCGCTATTCCTGTTCATCTTCCGCAGAAATTGCAAACTGGGCCAAACAGGAGGTTAAAGGGACTGACTCTCCAAGTCGGGAGAGTGTCAGTAAAGCGTCTGGAATGTTGTACCCGAGTACCAGGGGAGGAAAACTGAGACATATTTGAACACGTCTCCCGTTCACATGGTTGATCATACTTGGGTTCCACATGCATGTTTTAGCTGAAGGAAGAATACCTTAAACCTGGAGAGTTGAGACCCGTGTAATGGGTACCATGCAATATGACTTCAAAGGGTCTTCATTTGCTCACCGAACCTCTCCAATCCTATCACTGCTGCGTTTATGCCCCTGTACACATGCTTGATTCTCTTTCGGAGACATAGCAATCCATAGGTTTTACGATACTTACTAGTCAGGTACATTCTTAGGCGTTTAATATGCGGTGTTGAGTCCATTTCGTTGAGCAAGGAGTAGCTCTTGTCTATTCCATATTTGGCTTAAGGAACTTTATCTGTGCTCATTTCAATCTCTGCTTTTATGCAGCACCCCAACTCACCTTTCCCCTTAAGCAAGCATAAGTTGGTTTTCTAAATTTGAGACCCTGTTCTGTTCTGTAATTCTGTTCCTGTGTAGCCAAGTTTGCATTCCGTGTATTACTGATATCTTATGATGTTTCTTTTTCTGTGTGACTTATTTCAGTTAGAATCATCGTACCTGAATCCACTCATTGTGCTGCTAAGGGCCTGATGACACAGATTTCATTGCTGAGTGATATTGCTTTGTAAGTAAATACCAAAACTTTTTTATCCATTTTTCACTTTCTGCGATGTTGAACTTGTACTGTAAACGAGGTTCTTGTAAACAGAGCCGTTCCAAACCTTGGGGTGGCTGTGTCTTTTTGATTTTAAATTCCCTAAGCTATAGGACCATAAGTGGAAGTGCCCTAGGCTCTGTTGCTTTGTTTTTTAGATGTTTCACAAAACACCATACACTTCTCCCGAGTGTTTGTTGGCAATTTACATGCCGAACTTCAGCATAACAAGGCTCCCAGTTCTCCATGGCCTGTCCTGCCTTTCTGGATTTTACACTTTTTTCAGATGGCCCTTTTGACCGGGGGGAAGTGAGACTTCATTGTAGTGCAGATTTCCTTTGCAAGCTTGCTTGGTTGGCCAAAAAGTGCGTATGCGTTTTTTCCTGAATATATTCAGGAAAAAACGCATACGCACTTTTTGGCCAAGTGCATCATTGTGGACGTTCTGCCTCTTTTCCTATGCTTTCAATGCAATTCCAGTCTACCTCCTGAAATCGGTTTCCTGCAATTCTGCCCCGCTTTCAAGTCCTCTTGGCAGCCTTACTTCAGTCTATTTTTGGACGATAGCTGTCATTTATAACTCTGCAGGTTTGTGAATTACAGTGCCCCTGAGCTCCTTTCTTCAACTCGCTTTCTTGTGACCTGGCCGCAACACCGCAGGATGGCTTCAGGCCCTAATCTGGTTTTGGCAAGGCATGCTGAGCCTTTGGTTAATTCCTCTTCCTGGTGGGAAATGAGAGTTAAATTTGCCCGTCCAGACACCTCCAGCTAGCCTCTCATTGCTTCTCGCTATTCCTGTTCATCTTCCGCAGAAATTGCAAACTGGGCCAAACAGGAAGTTAAAGGGACTGACTCTCCAAGTCGGGAGAGTGTCAGTAAAGCGTCTGGAATGTTGCACCCGAGTACCAGGGGAGGAAAACTGAGACTTATTTGAACACGTCTCCCGTTCACATGGTTGATCATACTTGGGTTCCACATGCGTGTTTTAGCTGAAGGAAGAATACCTTAAACCTGTAGAGTTGAGACCCGTGTAATGGGTACCATGCAATATGACTTCAAAGGGTCTTCATTTACTCACCGAACCTCTCCAATCCTATCACTGCTGCGCTTATGCCCCTGTACACATGCTTGATTCTCTTTTGGAGACATAGCAATCCATAGGTTTTACGATACTTACTAGTCAGGTACATTCTTAGGCGTTTAATATGCGGTGTTGAGTCCATTTCGTTGAGCAAGGAGTAGCTCTTGTCTATTCCATATTTGACTTAAGGAACTTTATCTGTGCTCATTTCAATCTCTGGTTTTATGCAGCACCCCATCTCACCTTTACCTTTAAGCAAGAATAAGTTGGTTTTCTAAATTTGAGACCCTGTTCTGTTCTGTAATTCAGTTCCTGTGTAGCCAAGTTTCCATTCCGTGTATTAGTGATATCTTATGATGTTTCTTTTTCTGTGTGACTTATTTCAGTTAGAATCATCATACCTGAATCCACTCATTGTGCTGCTAAGGGCCTGATGACACAGATTTCATTGCTGAGTGATATTGCTTTGTAAGTAAATACCACAACTTCTTTATCCATTTTTCACTTTCTGCGATGTTGAACTTGTACTGTAAACGAGGTTCTTGTAAACAGAGCCGTTCCAAACTTTGAGGTGGCTGTGTCTTTTTGATTTTAATTTACCTAAGCTATAGGACCATAAGTGGAAGTGCCCTAGGTTCTGTTGCTTTGTTTTTTAGATGTTTCAGGAAACACCATACACTTCTCCCGAGTGTCTGTTGGCAATTTACATCCCGCCCATCAGCATAACAAGGCTCCCAGTTCTCCATGGCCTGTCCTGCCTTTCTGGATTTTACACTTTTTTCAGATGGCCCTTTTGACCGGGGGGAAGTGAGACTTCATTGTAGTGCAGATTTCCTTTGCAAGCTTGCTTGGTTGGCCAAAAAGGGCGTATGCGTTTTTTCCTGAATATATTCAGGAAAAAACGCATACGCCCTTTTTGGCCAAGTGCATCATTGTGGACGTTCTGCCTCTTTTCCTATGCTTTCAATGCAATTCCAGTCTACCTCCTGAAATCGGTTTCCTGCAATTCTGCCCCGCTTTCAAGACCTCTTGGCAGCCTTACTTCAGTCTATTTTTGGACGATAGCTGTCATTTATAACTCTGCAGGTTTGTGAATTACAGTGCCCCTGAGCTCCTTTCTTCAACTCGCTTTCTTGTGAGCTGGCCGCAACACCGCAGGATTTGCTTCAGGCCATAATCTGGTTCCGGCACGGCACGCAGAGCCTTTGGTTAATTCCTCTTCCTGGTGGGAAATGAGAGTTAAATTTGCCTGTCCAGACACCTCCAGCTAGTCTCTCATTGGTTCTCGCTATTCCTGTTCATCTTCCGCAGAAATTGCAAACTGGGCCAAACAGGAGGTTAAAGGGACTGACTCTCCAAGTCGGGAGAGTGTTAGTAAAGCGTCTGGAATGTTGCACCCGAGTACCAGGGTACGAAAACTGAGACATATTTGAACACGTCTCCCGATCACATGGTTGATCATACTCTAGGTTCCACATGCATGTTTTAGCTGAAGGAAGAATACCTTAAACCTGGGTAGTTGAAACCCGTGGAATGGGTACCATGCAATATGACTTCAAAGGGTCTTCATTTGCTCACCGAACCTCTCCAATCCTATCACTGCTGCGTTTATGCCCCTGTACACATGCTTGATTCTCTTTCGGAGACATAGCAATCTATAGGTTTTAAGATACTTACTAGTCAGGTACATTCTTAGGCGTTTAATATGCGGTGTTGAGTCCATTTCGTTGAGCAAGGAGTAGCTCTTGTCTATTCCATATTTGGCTTAAGGAACTTTATCTGTGCTCATTTCAATCTCTGGTTTTATGCAGCACCCCAACTCACCTTTCCCCTTAAGCAAGCATAAGTTGGTTTTCTAAATTTGAGAATCTGTTCTGTTCTGTAATTCAGTTCCTGTGTAGCCAAGTTTACATTCCATGTATTACTGATATCTTATGATGTTTCTTTTTCTGTGTGACTTATTTCAGTTAGAATCATCATACCTGAATCCACTCATTGTGCTGCTAAGGGCCTGATGACACAGATTCCATTGCTGAGTGATATTGCTTTGTAAGTAAATACCACAACTTCTTTATCCATTTTTCACTTTCTGCAATGTTGAACTTGTACTGTAAACGAGGTTCTTGTAAACAGAGGCGTCCCAAACTTTGGGGTGGCTGTGTCTTTTTGATTTTAATTTCCCTAAGCTATAGGACCATAAGTGGCAGTGTCCTAGGCTCTGTTGCTTTGTTTTTTAGATGTTTCAGGAAACACCATACACTTCTCCCGAGTGTCTGTTGGCAATTTACATCCCGCCCATCAGCATAACAAGGCTCCCAGTTCTCCATGGCCTGTCCTGCCTTTCTGGATTTTACACTTTTTTCAGATGGCCCTTTTGACCGGGGGGAAGTGAGACTTCATTGTAGTGCAGATTTCCTTTGCAAGCTTGCTTGGTTGGCCAAAAAGGGCGTATGCGTTTTTTCCTGAATATATTCAGGAAAAAACGCATATGCCCTTTTTGGCCAAGTGCATCATTGTGGACGTTCTGCCTCTTTTCCTATGCTTTCAATGCAATTCCAGTCTACCTCCTGAAATCGGTTTCCTGCAATTCTGCCCCGCTTTCAAGTCCTCTTGGCAGCCTTACTTCAGTCTATTTTTGGACGATAGCTGTCATTTATAACTCTGCAGGTTTGTGAATTACAGTGCCCTTGAGCTCCTTTCTTCAACTCGCTTTCTTGTGACCTGGCCGCAACACCGCAGGATGGCTTCAGGCCCTAATCTGGTTCCGGCCCGGCATGCTGAGCCTTTGGTTAATTCCTCTTCCTGGTGGGAAATGAGAGTTAAATTTGCCTGTCCAGACACCTCCAGCTAGTCTCTCATTGGTTCTCGCTATTCCTGTTCATCTTCCGCAGAAATTGCAAACTGGGCCAAACAGGAGGTTAAAGGGACTGACTCTCCAAGTCGGGAGAGTGTTAGTAAAGCGTCTGGAATGTTGCACCCGAGTACCAGGGTACGAAAACTGAGACATATTTGAACACGTCTCCCGATCACATGGTTGATCATACTCTAGGTTCCACATGCATGTTTTAGCTGAAGGAAGAATACCTTAAACCTGGGTAGTTGAAACCCGTGGAATGGGTACCATGCAATATGACTTCAAAGGGTCTTCATTTGCTCACCGAACCTCTCCAATCCTATCACTGCTGCGTTTATGCCCCTGTACACATGCTTGATTCTCTTTCGGAGACATAGCAATCTATAGGTTTTAAGATACTTACTAGTCAGGTACATTCTTAGGCGTTTAATATGCGGTGTTGAGTCCATTTCGTTGAGCAAGGAGTAGCTCTTGTCTATTCCATATTTGGCTTAAGGAACTTTATCTGTGCTCATTTCAATCTCTGGTTTTATGCAGCACCCCAACTCACCTTTCCCCTTAAGCAAGCATAAGTTGGTTTTCTAAATTTGAGAATCTGTTCTGTTCTGTAATTCAGTTCCTGTGTAGCCAAGTTTACATTCCATGTATTACTGATATCTTATGATGTTTCTTTTTCTGTGTGACTTATTTCAGTTAGAATCATCATACCTGAATCCACTCATTGTGCTGCTAAGGGCCTGATGACACAGATTCCATTGCTGAGTGATATTGCTTTGTAAGTAAATACCACAACTTCTTTATCCATTTTTCACTTTCTGCAATGTTGAACTTGTACTGTAAACGAGGTTCTTGTAAACAGAGGCGTCCCAAACTTTGGGGTGGCTGTGTCTTTTTGATTTTAATTTCCCTAAGCTATAGGACCATAAGTGGCAGTGTCCTAGGCTCTGTTGCTTTGTTTTTTAGATGTTTCAGGAAACACCATACACTTCTCCCGAGTGTCTGTTGGCAATTTACATCCCGCCCATCAGCATAACAAGGCTCCCAGTTCTCCATGGCCTGTCCTGCCTTTCTGGATTTTACACTTTTTTCAGATGGCCCTTTTGACCGGGGGGAAGTGAGACTTCATTGTAGTGCAGATTTCCTTTGCAAGCTTGCTTGGTTGGCCAAAAAGGGCGTATGCGTTTTTTCCTGAATATATTCAGGAAAAAACGCATACGCCCTTTTTGGCCAAGTGCATCATTGTGGACGTTCTGCCTCTTTTCCTATGCTTTCAATGCAATTCCAGTCTACCTCCTGAAATCGGTTTCCTGCAATTCTGCCCCGCTTTCAAGTCCTCTTGGCAGCCTTACTTCAGTCTATTTTTGGACGATAGCTGTCATTTATAACTCTGCAGGTTTGTGAATTACAGTGCCCTTGAGCTCCTTTCTTCAACTCGCTTTCTTGTGACCTGGCCGCAACACCGCAGGATGGCTTCAGGCCCTAATCTGGTTCCGGCCCGGCATGCTGAGCCTTTGGTTAATTCCTCTTCCTGGTGGGAAATGAGAGTTAAATTTGCCCGTCCAGACACCTCCAGCTAGCCTCTCATTGCTTCTCGCTATTCCTGTTCATCTTCCGCAGAAATTGCAAACTGGGCCAAACAGGAGGTTAAAGGGACTGACTCTCCAAGTCGGGAGAGTGTCAGTAAAGCGTCTGGAATGTTGCACCCGAGTACCAGGGGAGGAAAACTGAGACATATTTGAACACGTCTCCCGTTCACATGGTTGATCATACTTGGGTTCCACATGCATGTTTTAGCTGAAGGAAGAATACCTTAAACCTGTAGAGTTGAGACCCGTGTAATGGGTACCATGCAATATGACTTCAAAGGGTCTTCATTTGCTCACCGAACCTCTCCAATCCTATCACTGCTGCGTTTATGCCCCTGTACACATGCTTGATTCTCTTTTGGAGACATAGCAATCCATAGGTTTTAAGATACTTACTAGTCAGGTACATTCTTAGGCGTTTAATATGCGGTGTTGAGTCCATTTCGTTGAGCAAGGAGTAGCTCTTGTCTATTCCATATTTGACTTAAGGAACTTTATCTGTGCTCATTTCAATCTCTGGTTTTATGCAGCACCCCAACTCACCTTTACCTTTAAGCAAGAATAAGTTGGTTTTCTAAATTTGAGACCCTGTTCTGTTCTGTAATTCAGTTCCTGTGTAGCCAAGTTTCCATTCCGTGTATTAGTGATATCTTATGATGTTTCTTTTTCTGTGTGACTTATTTCAGTTAGAATCATCATACCTGAATCCACTCATTGTGCTGCTAAGGGCCTGATGACACAGATTTCATTGCTGAGTGATATTGCTTTGTAAGTAAATACCACAACTTCTTTATCCATTTTTCACTTTCTGCGATGTTGAACTTGTACTGTAAACGAGGTTCTTGTAAACAGAGCCGTTCCAAACTTTGAGGTGGCTGTGTCTTTTTGATTTTAATTTCCCTAAGCTATAGGACCATAAGTGGAAGTGCCCTAGGTTCTGTTGCTTTGTTTTTTAGATGTTTCAGGAAACACCATACACTTCTCCCGAGTGTCTGTTGGCAATTTACATCCCGCCCATCAGCATAACAAGGCTCCCAGTTCTCCATGGCCTGTCCTGCCTTTCTGGATTTTACACTTTTTTCAGATGGCCCTTTTGACCGGGGGGAAGTGAGACTTCATTGTAGTGCAGATTTCCTTTGCAAGCTTGCTTGGTTGGCCAAAAAGGGCGTATGCGTTTTTTCCTGAATATATTCAGGAAAAAACGCATACGCCCTTTTTGGCCAAGTGCATCATTGTGGACGTTCTGCCTCTTTTCCTATGCTTTCAATGCAATTCCAGTCTACCTCCTGAAATCGGTTTCCTGCAATTCTGCCCCGCTTTCAAGTCCTCTTGGCAGCCTTACTTCAGTCTATTTTTGGACGATAGCTGTCATTTATAACTCTGCAGGTTTGTGAATTACAGTGCCCTTGAGCTCCTTTCTTCAACTCGCTTTCTTGTGACCTGGCCGCAACACCGCAGGATGGCTTCAGGCCCTAATCTGGTTCCGGCCCGGCATGCTGAGCCTTTGGTTAATTCCTCTTCCTGGTGGGAAATGAGAGTTAAATTTGCCCGTCCAGACACCTCCAGCTAGCCTCTCATTGCTTCTCGCTATTCCTGTTCATCTTCCGCAGAAATTGCAAACTGGGCCAAACAGGAGGTTAAAGGGACTGACTCTCCAAGTCGGGAGAGTGTCAGTAAAGCGTCTGGAATGTTGCACCCGAGTACCAGGGGAGGAAAACTGAGACATATTTGAACACGTCTCCCGTTCACATGGTTGATCATACTTGGGTTCCACATGCATGTTTTAGCTGAAGGAAGAATACCTTAAACCTGTAGAGTTGAGACCCGTGTAATGGGTACCATGCAATATGACTTCAAAGGGTCTTCATTTGCTCACTGAACCTCTCCAATCCTATCACTGCTGCGTTTATGCCCCTGTACACATGCTTGATTCTCTTTTGGAGACATAGCAATCCATAGGTTTTACGATACTTACTAGTCAGGTACATTCTTAGGCGTTTAATATGCGGTGTTGAGTCCATTTCGTTGAGCAAGGAGTAGCTCTTGTCTATTCCATATTTGACTTAAGGAACTTTATCTGTGCTCATTTCAATCTCTGGTTTTATGCAGCACCCCAACTCACCTTTACCTTTAAGCAAGCATAAGTTGGTTTTCTAAATTTGAGACCCTGTTCTGTTCTGTAATTCAGTTCCTGTGTAGCCAAGTTTCCATTCCGTGTATTAGTGATATCTTATGATGTTTCTTTTTCTGTGTGACTTATTTCAGTTAGAATCATCATACCTGAATCCACTCATTGTGCTGCTAAGAGCCTGATGACACAGATTTCATTGCTGAGTGATATTGCTTTGTAAGTAAATACCACAACTTCTTTATCCATTTTTCACTTTCTGCGATGTTGAACTTGTACTGTAAACGAGGTTCTTGTAAACAGAGCCGTTCCAAACTTTGAGGTGGCTGTGTCTTTTTGATTTTAATTTCCCTAAGCTATAGGACCATAAGTGGAAGTGCCCTAGGTTCTGTTGCTTTGTTTTTTAGATGTTTCAGGAAACACCATACACTTCTCCCGAGTGTCTGTTGGCAATTTACATCCCGCCCATCAGCATAACAAGGCTCCCAGTTCTCCATGGCCTGTCCTGCCTTTCTGGATTTTACACTTTTTTCAGATGGCCCTTTTGACTGGGGGGAAGTGAGACTTCATTGTAGTGCAGATTTCCTTTGCAAGCTTGCTTGGTTGGCCAAAAAGGGCGTATGCGTTTTTTCCTGAATATATTCAGGAAAAAACGCATACGCCCTTTTTGGCCAAGTGCATCATTGTGGACGTTCTGCCTCTTTTCCTATGCTTTCAATGCAATTCCAGTCTACCTCCTGAAATCGGTTTCCTGCAATTCTGCCCCGCTTTCAAGTCCTCTTGGCAGCCTTACTTCAGTCTATTTTTGGACGATAGCTGTCATTTATAACTCTGCAGGTTTGTGAATTACAGTGCCCCTGAGCTCCTTTCTTCAACTCGCTTTCTTGTGAGCTGGCCGCAACACCGCAGGATTTGCTTCAGGCCATAATCTGGTTCCGGCACGGCACGCAGAGCCTTTGGTTAATTCCTCTTCCTGGTGGGAAATGAGAGTTAAATTTGCCTGTCCAGACACCTCCAGCTAGTCTCTCATTGGTTCTCGCTATTCCTGTTCATCTTCCGCAGAAATTGCAAACTGGGCCAAACAGGAGGTTAAAGGGACTGACTCTCCAAGTCGGGAGAGTGTCAGTAAAGCGTCTGGAATGTTGTACCCGAGTACCAGGGGAGGAAAACTGAGACATATTTGAACACGTCTCCCGTTCACATGGTTGATCATACTTGGGTTCCACATGCATGTTTTAGCTGAAGGAAGAATACCTTAAACCTGGAGAGTTGAGACCCGTGTAATGGGTACCATGCAATATGACTTCAAAGGGTCTTCATTTGCTCACCGAACCTCTCCAATCCTATCACTGCTGCGTTTATGCCCCTGTACACATGCTTGATTCTCTTTTGGAGACATAGCAATCCATAGGTTTTACGATACTTACTAGTCAGGTACATTCTTAGGCGTTTAATATGCGGTGTTGAGTCCATTTCGTTGAGCAAGGAGTAGCTCTTGTCTATTCCATATTTGGCTTAAGGAACTTTATCTGTGCTCATTTCAATCTCTGCTTTTATGCAGCACCCCAACTCACCTTTACCCTTAAGCAAGCATAAGTTGGTTTTCTAAATTTGAGACCCTGTTCTGTTCTGTAATTCAGTTCCTGTGTAGCCAAGTTTCCATTCCGTGTATTACTGATATCTTATGATGTTTCTTTTTCTGTGTGACTTATTTCAGTTAGAATCATCATACCTGAATCCACTCATTGTGCTGCTAAGGGCCTGATGACACAGATTTCATTGCTGAGTGATATTGCTTTGTAAGTAAATACCACAACTTCTTTATCCATTTTTCACTTTCTGCGATGTTGAACTTGTACTGTAAACGAGGTTCTTGTAAACAGAGCCGTTCCAAACTTTGAGGTGGCTGTGTCTTTTTGATTTTAATTTCCCTAAGCTATAGGACCATAAGTGGAAGTGCCCTAGGTTCTGTTGCTTTGTTTTTTAGATGTTTCAGGAAACACCATACACTTCTCCCGAGTGTCTGTTGGCAATTTACATCCCGCCCATCAGCATAACAAGGCTCCCAGTTCTCCATGGCCTGTCCTGCCTTTCTGGATTTTACACTTTTTTCAGATGGCCCTTTTGACCGGGGGGAAGTGAGACTTCATTGTAGTGCAGATTTCCTTTGCAAGCTTGCTTGGTTGGCCAAAAAGGGCGTATGCGTTTTTTCCTGAATATATTCAGGAAAAAACGCATACGCCCTTTTTGGCCAAGTGCATCATTGTGGACGTTCTGCCTCTTTTCCTATGCTTTCAATGCAATTCCAGTCTACCTCCTGAAATCGGTTTCCTGCAATTCTGCCCCGCTTTCAAGTCCTCTTGGCAGCCTTACTTCAGTCTATTTTTGGACGATAGCTGTCATTTATAACTCTGCAGGTTTGTGAATTACAGTGCCCCTGAGCTCCTTTCTTCAACTCGCTTTCTTGTGAGCTGGCCGCAACACCGCAGGATTTGCTTCAGGCCCTAATCTGGTTCCGGCACGGCACGCAGAGCCTTTGGTTAATTCCTCTTCCTGGTGGGAAATGAGAGTTAAATTTGCCTGTCCAGACACCTCCAGCTAGTCTCTCATTGGTTCTCGCTATTCCTGTTCATCTTCCGCAGAAATTGCAAACTGGGCCAAACAGGAGGTTAAAGGGACTGACTCTCCAAGTCGGGAGAGTGTCAGTAAAGCGTCTGGAATGTTGTACCCGAGTACCAGGGGAGGAAAACTGAGACATATTTGAACACGTCTCCCGTTCACATGGTTGATCATACTTGGGTTCCACATGCATGTTTTAGCTGAAGGAAGAATACCTTAAACCTGGAGAGTTGAGACCCGTGTAATGGGTACCATGCAATATGACTTCAAAGGGTCTTCATTTGCTCACCGAACCTCTCCAATCCTATCACTGCTGCGTTTATGCCCCTGTACACATGCTTGATTCTCTTTCGGAGACATAGCAATCCATAGGTTTTACGATACTTACTAGTCAGGTACATTCTTAGGCGTTTAATATGCGGTGTTGAGTCCATTTCGTTGAGCAAGGAGTAGCTCTTGTCTATTCCATATTTGGCTTAAGGAACTTTATCTGTGCTCATTTCAATCTCTGCTTTTATGCAGCACCCCAACTCACCTTTACCCTTAAGCAAGCATAAGTTGATTTTCTAAATTTGAGACCCTGTTCTGTTCTGTAATTCAGTTCCTGTGTAGCCAAGTTTCCATTCCGTGTATTACTGATATCTTATGATGTTTCTTTTTCTGTGTGACTTATTTCAGTTAGAATCATCATACCTGAATCCACTCATTGTGCTGCTAAGGGCCTGATGACACAGATTTCATTGCTGAGTGATATTGCTTTGTAAGTAAATACCACAACTTCTTTATCCATTTTTCACTTTCTGCGATGTTGAACTTGTACTGTAAACGAGGTTCTTGTAAACAGAGCCGTTCCAAACTTTGAGGTGGCTGTGTCTTTTTGATTTTAATTTCCCTAAGCTATAGGACCATAAGTGGAAGTGCCCTAGGTTCTGTTGCTTTGTTTTTTAGATGTTTCAGGAAACACCATACACTTCTCCCGAGTGTCTGTTGGCAATTTACATCCCGCCCATCAGCATAACAAGGCTCCCAGTTCTCCATGGCCTGTCCTGCCTTTCTGGATTTTACACTTTTTTCAGATGGCCCTTTTGACCGGGGGGAAGTGAGACTTCATTGTAGTGCAGATTTCCTTTGCAAGCTTGCTTGGTTGGCCAAAAAGGGCGTATGCGTTTTTTCCTGAATATATTCAGGAAAAAACGCATACGCCCTTTTTGGCCAAGTGCATCATTGTGGACGTTCTGCCTCTTTTCCTATGCTTTCAATGCAATTCCAGTCTACCTCCTGAAATCGGTTTCCTGCAATTCTGCCCCGCTTTCAAGTCCTCTTGGCAGCCTTACTTCAGTCTATTTTTGGACGATAGCTGTCATTTATAACTCTGCAGGTTTGTGAATTACAGTGCCCCTGAGCTCCTTTCTTCAACTCACTTTCTTGTGACCTGGCCGCAACACCGCAGGATGTCTTCAGGCCCTAATCTGGTTCTGGCACGGCACGCTGAGCCTTTGGTTATTTCCTCTTCCTGGTGGGAAATGAGAGTTAAATTTGCCCGTCCAGACACCTGCAGCTAGCCTCTCATTGGTTCTCGCTATTCCTGTTCATCTTCCGCAGAAATTGCAAACTGGGCCAAACAGGAGGTTAAAGGGACTGACTCTCCAAGTCGGGAGAGTGTTAGTAAAGCTTCTGGAATGTTGTACCCGAGTACCAGGGTACGAAAACTGAGACATATTTGAACACGTCTCCCGATCACATGGTTGATCATACTCTAGGTTCCACATGCATGTTGTAGCTGAAGGAAGAATACCTAAAACCTGGGTAGTTGAAACCCGTGGAATGGGTACCATGCAATATGACTTCAAAGGGTCTTCATTTGCTCACCGAACCTCTCCAATCCTATCACTGCTGCGTTTATGCCCCTGTACACATGCTTGATTCTCTTTCGGAGACATAGCAATCTATAGGTTTTAAGATACTTACTAGTCAGGTACATTCTTAGGCGTTTAATATGGGGTTTTGAGTCCATTTCGTTGAGCAAGGAGTAGCTCTTGTCTATTCCATATTTGGCTTAAGGAACTTTATCTGTGCTCATTTCAATCTCTGGTTTTATGCAGCACCCCAACTCACCTTTCCCCTTAAGCAAGCATAAGTTGGTTTTCTAAATTTGAGACCCTGTTCTGTTCTGTAATTCAGTTCCTGTGTAGCCAAGTTTGCATTCCGTGTATTACTGATATCTTATGATGTTTCTTTTTCTGTGTGACTTATTTCAGTTAGAATCATCGTACCTGAATCCACTCATTGTGCTGCTAAGGGCCTGATGACACAGATTTCATTGCTGAGTGATATTGCTTTGTAAGTAAATACCAAAACTTTTTTATCCATTTTTCACTTTCTGCGATGTTGAACTTGTACTGTAAACGAGGTTCTTGTAAACAGAGCCGTTCCAAACCTTGGGGTGGCTGTGTCTTTTTGATTTTAAATTCCCTAAGCTATAGGACCATAAGTGGAAGTGCCCTAGGCTCTGTTGCTTTGTTTTTTAGATGTTTCACAAAACACCATACACTTCTCCCGAGTGTTTGTTGGCAATTTACATGCCGAACTTCAGCATAACAAGGCTCCCAGTTCTCCATGGCCTGTCCTGCCTTTCTGGATTTTACACTTTTTTCAGATGGCCCTTTTGACCGGGGGGAAGTGAGACTTCATTGTAGTGCAGATTTCCTTTGCAAGCTTGCTTGGTTGGCCAAAAAGTGCGTATGCGTTTTTTCCTGAATATATTCAGGAAAAAACGCATACGCACTTTTTGGCCAAGTGCATCATTGTGGACGTTCTGCCTCTTTTCCTATGCTTTCAATGCAATTCCAGTCTACCTCCTGAAATCGGTTGCCTGCAATTCTGCCCCGCTTTCAAGTCCTCTTGGCAGCCTTACTTCAGTCTATTTTTGGACGATAGCTGTCATTTATAACTCTGCAGGTTTGTGAATTACAGTGCCCCTGAGCTCCTTTCTTCAACTCGCTTTCTTGTGACCTGGCCGCAACACCGCAGGATGGCTTCAGGCCCTAATCTGGTTCCGGCCCGGCATTCTGAGCCTTTGGTTAATTCCTCTTCCTGGTGGGAAATGAGAGTTAAATTTGCCCGTCCAGACACCTCCAGCTAGCCTCTCATTGCTTCTCGCTATTCCTGTTCATCTTCCGCAGAAATTGCAAACTGGGCCAAACAGGAAGTTAAAGGGACTGACTCTCCAAGTCGGGAGAGTGTCAGTAAAGCGTCTGGAATGTTGCACCCGAGTACCAGGGGAGGAAAACTGAGACTTATTTGAACACGTCTCCCGTTCACATGGTTGATCATACTTGGGTTCCACATGCGTGTTTTAGCTGAAGGAAGAATACCTTAAACCTGTAGAGTTGAGACCCGTGTAATGGGTACCATGCAATATGACTTCAAAGGGTCTTCATTTACTCACCGAACCTCTCCAATCCTATCACTGCTGCGCTTATGCCCCTGTACACATGCTTGATTCTCTTTTGGAGACATAGCAATCCATAGGTTTTACGATACTTACTAGTCAGGTACATTCTTAGGCGTTTAATATGCGGTGTTGAGTCCATTTCGTTGAGCAAGGAGTAGCTCTTGTCTATTCCATATTTGACTTAAGGAACTTTATCTGTGCTCATTTCAATCTCTGGTTTTATGCAGCACCCCAACTCACCTTTACCTTTAAGCAAGAATAAGTTGGTTTTCTAAATTTGAGACCCTGTTCTGTTCTGTAATTCAGTTCCTGTGTAGCCAAGTTTCCATTCCGTGTATTAGTGATATCTTATGATGTTTCTTTTTCTGTGTGACTTATTTCAGTTAGAATCATCATACCTGAATCCACTCATTGTGCTGCTAAGGGCCTGATGACACAGATTTCATTGCTGAGTGATATTGCTTTGTAAGTAAATACCACAACTTCTTTATCCATTTTTCACTTTCTGCGATGTTGAACTTGTACTGTAAACGAGGTTCTTGTAAACAGAGCCGTTCCAAACTTTGAGGTGGCTGTGTCTTTTTGATTTTAATTTACCTAAGCTATAGGACCATAAGTGGAAGTGCCCTAGGTTCTGTTGCTTTGTTTTTTAGATGTTTCAGGAAACACCATACACTTCTCCCGAGTGTCTGTTGGCAATTTACATCCCGCCCATCAGCATAACAAGGCTCCCAGTTCTCCATGGCCTGTCCTGCCTTTCTGGATTTTACACTTTTTTCAGATGGCCCTTTTGACCGGGGGGAAGTGAGACTTCATTGTAGTGCAGATTTCCTTTGCAAGTTTGCTTGGTTGGCCAAAAAGTGCGTATGCGTTTTTTCCTGAATATATTCAGGAAAAAACGCATACGCCCTTTTTGGCCAAGTGCATCATTGTGGACGTTCTGCCTCTTTTCCTATGCTTTCAATGCAATTCCAGTCTACCTCCTGAAATCGGTTTCCTGCAATTCTGCCCCGCTTTCAAGACCTCTTGGCAGCCTTACTTCAGTCTATTTTTGGACGATAGCTGTCATTTATAACTCTGCAGGTTTGTGAATTACAGTGCCCCTGAGCTCCTTTCTTCAACTCGCTTTCTTGTGAGCTGGCCGCAACACCGCAGGATTTGCTTCAGGCCATAATCTGGTTCCGGCACGGCACGCAGAGCCTTTGGTTAATTCCTCTTCCTGGTGGGAAATGAGAGTTAAATTTGCCTGTCCAGACACCTCCAGCTAGTCTCTCATTGGTTCTCGCTATTCCTGTTCATCTTCCGCAGAAATTGCAAACTGGGCCAAACAGGAGGTTAAAGGGACTGACTCTCCAAGTCGGGAGAGTGTTAGTAAAGCGTCTGGAATGTTGCACCCGAGTACCAGGGTACGAAAACTGAGACATATTTGAACACGTCTCCCGATCACATGGTTGATCATACTCTAGGTTCCACATGCATGTTTTAGCTGAAGGAAGAATACCTTAAACCTGGGTAGTTGAAACCCGTGGAATGGGTACCATGCAATATGACTTCAAAGGGTCTTCATTTGCTCACCGAACCTCTCCAATCCTATCACTGCTGCGTTTATGCCCCTGTACACATGCTTGATTCTCTTTCGGAGACATAGCAATCTATAGGTTTTAAGATACTTACTAGTCAGGTACATTCTTAGGCGTTTAATATGCGGTGTTGAGTCCATTTCGTTGAGCAAGGAGTAGCTCTTGTCTATTCCATATTTGGCTTAAGGAACTTTATCTGTGCTCATTTCAATCTCTGGTTTTATGCAGCACCCCAACTCACCTTTCCCCTTAAGCAAGCATAAGTTGGTTTTCTAAATTTGAGAACCTGTTCTGTTCTGTAATTCAGTTCCTGTGTAGCCAAGTTTACATTCCATGTATTACTGATATCTTATGATGTTTCTTTTTCTGTGTGACTTATTTCAGTTAGAATCATCATACCTGAATCCACTCATTGTGCTGCTAAGGGCCTGATGACACAGATTCCATTGCTGAGTGATATTGCTTTGTAAGTAAATACCACAACTTCTTTATCCATTTTTCACTTTCTGCAATGTTGAACTTGTACTGTAAACGAGGTTCTTGTAAACAGAGGCGTCCCAAACTTTGGGGTGGCTGTGTCTTTTTGATTTTAATTTCCCTAAGCTATAGGACCATAAGTGGCAGTGTCCTAGGCTCTGTTGCTTTGTTTTTTAGATGTTTCAGGAAACACCATACACTTCTCCCGAGTGTCTGTTGGCAATTTACATCCCGCCCATCAGCATAACAAGGCTCCCAGTTCTCCATGGCCTGTCCTGCCTTTCTGGATTTTACACTTTTTTCAGATGGCCCTTTTGACCGGGGGGAAGTGAGACTTCATTGTAGTGCAGATTTCCTTTGCAAGCTTGCTTGGTTGGCCAAAAAGGGCGTATGCGTTTTTTCCTGAATATATTCAGGAAAAAACGCATACGCCCTTTTTGGCCAAGTGCATCATTGTGGACGTTCTGCCTCTTTTCCTATGCTTTCAATGCAATTCCAGTCTACCTCCTGAAATCGGTTTCCTGCAATTCTGCCCCGCTTTCAAGTCCTCTTGGCAGCCTTACTTCAGTCTATTTTTGGACGATAGCTGTCATTTATAACTCTGCAGGTTTGTGAATTACAGTGCCCCTGAGCTCCTTTCTTCAACTCGCTTTCTTTTGAGCTGGCCGCAACACCGCAGGATGGCTTCAGGCCCTAATATGGTTCTGGCACGGCACGCTGAGCCTTTGGTTATTTCCTCTTCCTGGTGGGAAATGAGAGTTAAATTTGCCCGTCCAGACACCTGCAGCTAGCCTCTCATTGGTTCTCGCTATTCCTGTTCATCTTCCGCAGAAATTGCAAACTGGGCCAAACAGGAGGTTAAAGGGACTGACTCTCCAAGTCGGGAGAGTGTTAGTAAAGCGTCTGGAATGTTGCACCCGAGTACCAGGGGAGGAAAACTGAGACATATTTGAACACGTCTCCCGATCACATGGTTGATCATACTCTAGGTTCCACATGCATGTTTTAGCTGAAGGAAGAATACCTAAAACCTGGGTAGTTGAAACCCGTGGAATGGGTACCATGCAATATGACTTCAAAGGGTCTTCATTTGCTCACCGAACCTCTCCAATCCTATCACTGCTGCGTTTATGCCCCTGTACACATGCTTGATTCTCTTTCGGAGACATAGCAATCTATAGGTTTTAAGATACTTACTAGTCAGGTACATTCTTAGGCGTTTAATATGCGGTGTTGAGTCCATTTCGTTGAGCAAGGAGTAGCTCTTGTCTATTCCATATTTGGCTTAACGAACTTTATCTGTGCTCATTTCAAAATCTGGTTTTATGCAGCACCCCAACTCACCTTTCCCCTTAAGCAAGCATAAGTTGGTTTTCTAAATTTGAGACCCTGTTCTGTTCTGTAATTCAGTTCCTGTGTAGCCAAGTTTACATTCCGTGTATTACTGATATCTTATGATGTTTCTTTTTCTGTGTGACTTATTTCAGTTAGAATCATCGTACCTGAATCCACTCATTGTGCTGCTAAGGGCCTGATGACACAGATTTCATTGCTGAGTGATATTGCTTTGTAAGTAAATACCACAACTTTTTTATCCATTTTTCACTTTCTGCGATGTTGAACTTGTACTGTAAACGAGGTTCTTGTAAACAGAGCCGTTCCAAACTTTGGGGTGGCTGTGTCTTTTTGATTTTAAATTCCCTAAGCTATAGGACCATAAGTGGAAGTGCCCTAGGCTCTGTTGCTTTGTTTTTTAGATGTTTCACAAAACACCATACACTTCTCCCGAGTGGTTGTTGGCAATTTACAGGCCGACCTTCAGCATAACAAGGCTCCCAGTTCTCCATGGCCTGTCCTGCCTTTCTGGATTTTACACTTTTTTCAGATGGCCCTTTTGACCGGGGGGAAGTGAGACTTCATTGTAGTGCAGATTTCCTTTGCAAGCTTGCTGGTTGGCCAAAAAGGGCGTATGCGTTTTTTCCTGAATATATTCAGGAAAAAACGCATACGCCCTTTTTGGCCAAGTGCATCATTGTGGACGTTCTGCCTCTTTTCCTATGCTTTCAATGCAATTCCAGTCTACCTCCTGAAATCGGTTTCCTGCAATTCTGCCCCGCTTTCAAGTCCTCTTGGCAGCCTTACTTCAGTCTATTTTTGGACAATAGCTGTCATTTATAACTCTGCAGGTTTGTGAATTACAGTGCCCCTGAGCTCCTTTCTTCAACTCGCTTTCTTGTGACCTGGCCGCAACACCGCAGGATGGCTTCAGGCCCTAATCTGGTTCCGGCCCGGCATGCTGAGCCTTTGGTTAATTCCTCTTCCTGGTGGGAAATGAGAGTTAAATTTGCCCGTTCAGACACCTCCAGCTAGCCTCTCATTGGTTCTCGCTATTCCTGTTCATCTTCCGCAGAAATTGCAAACTGGGCCAAACAGGAGGTTAAAGGCACTGACTTTCCAAGTCGGGAGAGTGTTAGTAAAGCGTTTGGAATGTTGCACCCGAGTACCAGGGGAGGAAAACTGAGACATATTTGAACACGTCTCCCGTTCTCATGGTTGATCATACTCTGGGTTCCACATGCATGTTTTAGCTGAAGGAAGAATACCTTAAACCTGGAGAGTTGAGACCCGTGTAATGGGTACCATGCAATATGACTTCAAAGGGTCTTCATTTGCTCACCGAATCTCTCCAATCCTATCACTGCTGCGTTTATGCCCCTGTACACATGCTTGATTCTCTTTCGGAGACATAGCAATCCATAGGTATTAAGATACTTACTAGTCAGGTACATTCTTAGGCGTTTAATATGCGGTGTTGAGTCCATTTCGTTGAGCAAGGAGTAGCTCTTGTCTATTCCATATTTGGCTTAAGGAACTTTATCTGTGCTCATTTCAATTCTCTGGTTTTATGCAGCACCCCAACTCACCTTTCCCCTTAAGCAAGCATAAGTTGGTTTTCTAAATTTGAGACCCTGTTCTGTTCTGTAATTCAGTTCCTGTGTAGCCAAGTTTCCATTCCGTGTATTACTGATATCTTATGATGTTTCTTTTTCTGTGTGACTTATTTCAGTTAGAATCATCATACCTGAATCCACTCATTGTGCTGCTAAGGGCCTGATGACACAGATTTCATTGCTGAGAGATATTGCTTTGTAAGTAAATACCACAACTTCTTTATCCATTTTTCACTTTCTGCGATGTTGAACTTGTACTGTAAACGATGTTCTTGTAAACAGAGGCGTCCCAAACTTTGGGGTGGCTGTGTCTTTTTGGTTTTAATTTCCCTAAGCTATAGGTCCATAAGTGGCAGTGCCCTAGGCTCTGTTGCTTTGTTTTTTAGATGTTTCAGGAAACACCATACACTTCTCCCGAGTGTCTGTTGGCAATTTACATCCCGCCCATCAGCATAACAAGGCTCCCAGTTCTCCATGGCCTGTCCTGCCTTTCTGGATTTTACACTTTTTTCAGATGGCCCTTTTGACCGGGGGGAAGTGAGACTTCATTGTAGTGCAGATTTCCTTTGCAAGCTTGCTTGGTTGGCCAAAAAGGGCGTATGCGTTTTTTCCTGAATATATTCAGGAAAAAACGCATACGCCCTTTTTGGCCAAGTGCATCATTGTGGACGTTCTGCCTCTTTTCCTATGCTTTCAATGCAATTCCAGTCTACCTCCTGAAATCGGTTTCCTGCAATTCTGCCCCGCTTTCAAGTCCTCTTGGCAGCCTTACTTCAGTCTATTTTTGGACGATAGCTGTCATTTATAACTCTGCAGGTTTGTGAATTACAGTGCCCCTGAGCTCCTTTCTTCAACTCGCTTTCTTTTGAGCTGGCCGCAACACCGCAGGATGGCTTCAGGCCCTAATCTGGTTTTGTCAAGGCACGCTGAACCTTTGGTTAATTCCTCTTCCTGGTGGGAAATGAGAGTTAAATTTGCCCGTCCAGACACCTCCAGCTAGTCTCTCATTGGTTCTCGCTATTCCTGTTCATCTTCCGCAGAAATTGCAAACTGGGCCAAACAGGAGGTTAAAGGGACTGACTCTCCAAGTCGGGAGAGTGTTAGTAAAGCGTCTGGAATGTTGCACCCGAGAACCAGGGTACGAAAACTGAGACATATTTGAACACGTCTCCCGATCACATGGTTGATCATACTCTAGGTTCCACATGCATGTTTTAGCTGAAGGAAGAATACCTTAAACCTGGGTAGTTGAAACCCGTGGAATGGGTACCATGCAATATGACTTCAAAGGGTCTTCATTTGCTCACCGAACCTCTCCAATCCTATCACTGCTGCGTTTATGCCCCTGTACACATGCTTGATTCTCTTTCGGAGACATAGCAATCCATAGGTTTTAAGATACTTACTAGTCAGGTACATTCTTAGGCGTTTAATATGCGGTGTTGAGTCCATTTCGTTGAACAAGGAGTAGCTCTTGTCTATTCCATATTTGGCTTAAGGAACTTTATCTGTGCTCATTTCAATCTCTGGTTTTATGCAGCACCCCAACTCACCTTTCCCCTTAAGCAAGCATAAGTTGGTTTTCTAAATTTGAGACCCTGTTCTGTTCTGTAATTCAGTTCCTGTGTAGCCAAGTTTCCATTCCGTGTATTACTGATATCTTATGATGTTTCTTTTTCTGTGTGACTTATTTCAGTTAGAATCATCATACCTGAATCCACTCATTGTGCTGCTAAGGGCCTTGTGACATAGATTTCATTGCTGAGTGATATTGCTTTGTAAGTAAATACCACAACTTCTTTATCCATTTTTCACTTTCTGCAATGTTGAACTTGTACTGTAAACGATGTTCTTGTAAACAGAGGCGTCCCAAACTTTGGGGTGGCTGTGTCTTTTTGATTTTAATTTCCCTAAGCTATAGGACCATAAGTGGCAGTGCCCTAGGCTCTGTTGCTTTGTTTTTTAGATGTTTCAGGAAACACCATACACTTCTCCCGAGTGTCTGTTGGCAATTTACATCCCGCCCATCAGCATAACAAGGCTCCCAGTTCTCCATGGCCTGTCCTGCCTTTCTGGATTTTACACTTTTTTCAGATGGCCCTTTTGACCCGGGAGAAGTGAGACTTCATTGTAGTGCAGATTTCCTTTGCAAGCTTGCTTGGTTGGCCAAAAAGGGCGTATGCGTTTTTTCCTGAATATATTCAGGAAAAAACGCATACGCCCTTTTTGGCCAAGTGCATCATTGTGGACGTTCTGCCTCTTTTCCTATGCTTTCAATGCAATTCCAGTCTACCTCCTGAAATCGGTTTCCTGCAATTCTGCCCCGCTTTCAAGTCCTCTTGGCAGCCTTACTTCAGTCTATTTTTGGACGATAGCTGTCATTTATAACTCTGCAGGTTTGTGAATTACAGTGCCCCTGAGCTCCTTTCTTCAACTCGCTTTCTTTTGAGCTGGCCGCAACACCGCAGGATGGCTTCAGGCCCTAATCTGGTTTTGTCAAGGCACGCTGAACCTTTGGTTAATTCCTCTTCCTGGTGGGAAATGAGAGTTAAATTTGCCCGTCCAGACACCTCCAGCTAGTCTCTCATTGGTTCTCGCTATTCCTGTTCATCTTCCGCAGAAATTGCAAACTGGGCCAAACAGGAGGTTAAAGGGACTGACTCTCCAAGTGGGGAGAGTGTTAGTAAAGCGTCTGGAATGTTGCACCCGAGAACCAGGGTACGAAAACTGAGACATATTTGAACACGTCTCCCGATCACATGGTTGATCATACTCTAGGTTCCACATGCATGTTTTAGCTGAAGGAAGAATACCTTAAACCTGGGTAGTTGAAACCCGTGGAATGGGTACCATGCAATATGACTTCAAAGGGTCTTCATTTGCTCACCGAACCTCTCCAATCCTATCACTGCTGCGTTTATGCCCCTGTACACATGCTTGATTCTCTTTCGGAGACATAGCAATCCATAGGTTTTAAGATACTTACTAGTCAGGTACATTCTTAGGCGTTTAATATGCGGTGTTGAGTCCATTTCATTGAACAAGGAGTAGCTCTTGTCTATTCCATATTTGGCTTAAGGAACTTTATCTGTGCTCATTTCAATCTCTGGTTTTATGCAGCACCCCAACTCACCTTTCCCCTTAAGCAAGCATAAGTTGGTTTTCTAAATTTGAGACCCTGTTCTGTTCTGTAATTCAGTTCCTGTGTAGCCAAGTTTCCATTCCGTGTATTACTGATATCTTATGATGTTTCTTTTTCTGTGTGACTTATTTCAGTTAGAATCATCATACCTGAATCCACTCATTGTGCTGCTAAGGGCCTTGTGACATAGATTTCATTGCTGAGTGATATTGCTTTGTAAGTAAATACCACAACTTCTTTATCCATTTTTCACTTTCTGCAATGTTGAACTTGTACTGTAAACGATGTTCTTGTAAACAGAGGCGTCCCAAACTTTGGGGTGGCTGTGTCTTTTTGATTTTAATTTCCCTAAGCTATAGGACCATAAGTGGCAGTGCCCTAGGCTCTGTTGCTTTGTTTTTTAGATGTTTCAGGAAACACCATACACTTCTCCCGAGTGTCTGTTGGCAATTTACATCCCGCCCATCAGCATAACAAGGCTCCCAGTTCTCCATGGCCTGTCCTGCCTTTCTGGATTTTACACTTTTTTCAGATGGCCCTTTTGACCGGGGGGAAGTGAGACTTCATTGTAGTGCAGATTTCCTTTGCAAGCTTGCTTGGTTGGCCAAAAAGTGCGTATGCGTTTTTTGCTGAATATATTCAGGAAAAAACGCATACGCCCTTTTTGGCCAAGTGCATCATTGTGGACGTTCTGCCTCTTTTCCTATGCTTTCAATGCAATTCCAGTCTACCTCCTGAAATCGGTTTCCTGCAATTCTGCCCCGCTTTCAAGTCCTCTTGGCAGCCTTACTTCAGTCTATTTTTGGACGATAGCTGTCATTTATAACTCTGCAGGTTTGTGAATTACAGTGCCCCTGAGCTCCTTTCTTCAACTCGCTTTCTTTTGAGCTGGCCGCAACACCGCAGGATGGCTTCAGGCCCTAATCTGGTTTTGTCAAGGCACGCTGAACCTTTGGTTAATTCCTCTTCCTGGTGGGAAATGAGAGTTAAATTTGCCCGTCCAGACACCTCCAGCTAGTCTCTCATTGGTTCTCGCTATTCCTGTTCATCTTCCGCAGAAATTGCAAACTGGGCCAAACAGGAGGTTAAAGGGACTGACTCTCCAAGTCGGGAGAGTGTTAGTAAAGCGTCTGGAATGTTGCACCCGAGAACCAGGGTACGAAAACTGAGACATATTTGAACACGTCTCCCGATCACATGGTTGATCATACTCTAGGTTCCACATGCATGTTTTAGCTGAAGGAAGAATACCTTAAACCTGGGTAGTTGAAACCCGTGGAATGGGTACCATGCAATATGACTTCAAAGGGTCTTCATTTGCTCACCGAACCTCTCCAATCCTATCACTGCTGCGTTTATGCCCCTGTACACATGCTTGATTCTCTTTCGGAGACATAGCAATCCATAGGTTTTAAGATACTTACTAGTCAGGTACATTCTTAGGCGTTTAATATGCGGTGTTGAGTCCATTTCGTTGAACAAGGAGTAGCTCTTGTCTATTCCATATTTGGCTTAAGGAACTTTATCTGTGCTCATTTCAATCTCTGGTTTTATGCAGCACCCCAACTCACCTTTCCCCTTAAGCAAGCATAAGTTGGTTTTCTAAATTTGAGACCCTGTTCTGTTCTGTAATTCAGTTCCTGTGTAGCCAAGTTTCCATTCCGTGTATTACTGATATCTTATGATGTTTCTTTTTCTGTGTGACTTATTTCAGTTAGAATCATCATACCTGAATCCACTCATTGTGCTGCTAAGGGCCTTGTGACATAGATTTCATTGCTGAGTGATATTGCTTTGTAAGTAAATACCACAACTTCTTTATCCATTTTTCACTTTCTGCAATGTTGAACTTGTACTGTAAACGATGTTCTTGTAAACAGAGGCGTCCCAAACTTTGGGGTGGCTGTGTCTTTTTGATTTTAATTTCCCTAAGCTATAGGACCATAAGTGGCAGTGCCCTAGGCTCTGTTGCTTTGTTTTTTAGATGTTTCAGGAAACACCATACACTTCTCCCGAGTGTCTGTTGGCAATTTACATCCCGCCCATCAGCATAACAAGGCTCCCAGTTCTCCATGGCCTGTCCTGCCTTTCTGGATTTTACACTTTTTTCAGATGGCCCTTTTGACCCGGGAGAAGTGAGACTTCATTGTAGTGCAGATTTCCTTTGCAAGCTTGCTTGGTTGGCCAAAAAGGGCGTATGCGTTTTTTCCTGAATATATTCAGGAAAAAACGCATACGCCCTTTTTGGCCAAGTGCATCATTGTGGACGTTCTGCCTCTTTTCCTATGCTTTCAATGCAATTCCAGTCTACCTCCTGAAATCGGTTTCCTGCAATTCTGCCCCGCTTTCAAGTCCTCTTGGCAGCCTTACTTCAGTCTATTTTTGGACGATAGCTGTCATTTATAACTCTGCAGGTTTGTGAATTACAGTGCCCCTGAGCTCCTTTCTTCAACTCGCTTTCTTTTGAGCTGGCCGCAACACCGCAGGATGGCTTCAGGCCCTAATCTGGTTTTGTCAAGGCACGCTGAACCTTTGGTTAATTCCTCTTCCTGGTGGGAAATGAGAGTTAAATTTGCCCGTCCAGACACCTCCAGCTAGTTTCTCATTGGTTCTCGCTATTCCTGTTCATCTTCCGCAGAAATTGCAAACTGGGCCAAACAGGAGGTTAAAGGGACTGACTCTCCAAGTGGGGAGAGTGTTAGTAAAGCGTCTGGAATGTTGCACCCGAGAACCAGGGTACGAAAACTGAGACATATTTGAACACGTCTCCCGATCACATGGTTGATCATACTCTAGGTTCCACATGCATGTTTTAGCTGAAGGAAGAATACCTTAAACCTGGGTAGTTGAAACCCGTGGAATGGGTACCATGCAATATGACTTCAAAGGGTCTTCATTTGCTCACCGAACCTCTCCAATCCTATCACTGCTGCGTTTATGCCCCTGTACACATGCTTGATTCTCTTTCGGAGACATAGCAATCCATAGGTTTTAAGATACTTACTAGTCAGGTACATTCTTAGGCGTTTAATATGCGGTGTTGAGTCCATTTCGTTGAACAAGGAGTAGCTCTTGTCTATTCCATATTTGGCTTAAGGAACTTTATCTGTGCTCATTTCAATCTCTGGTTTTATGCAGCACCCCAACTCACCTTTCCCCTTAAGCAAGCATAAGTTGGTTTTCTAAATTTGAGACCCTGTTCTGTTCTGTAATTCAGTTCCTGTGTAGCCAAGTTTCCATTCCGTGTATTACTGATATCTTATGATGTTTCTTTTTCTGTGTGACTTATTTCAGTTAGAATCATCATACCTGAATCCACTCATTGTGCTGCTAAGGGCCTTGTGACATAGATTTCATTGCTGAGTGATATTGCTTTGTAAGTAAATACCACAACTTCTTTATCCATTTTTCACTTTCTGCAATGTTGAACTTGTACTGTAAACGATGTTCTTGTAAACAGAGGCGTCCCAAACTTTGGGGTGGCTGTGTCTTTTTGATTTTAATTTCCCTAAGCTATAGGACCATAAGTGGCAGTGCCCTAGGCTCTGTTGCTTTGTTTTTTAGATGTTTCAGGAAACACCATACACTTCTCCCGAGTGTCTGTTGGCAATTTACATCCCGCCCATCAGCATAACAAGGCTCCCAGTTCTCCATGGCCTGTCCTGCCTTTCTGGATTTTACACTTTTTTCAGATGGCCCTTTTGACCCGGGAGAAGTGAGACTTCATTGTAGTGCAGATTTCCTTTGCAAGCTTGCTTGGTTGGCCAAAAAGGGCGTATGCGTTTTTTGCTGAATATATTCAGGAAAAAACGCATACGCCCTTTTTGGCCAAGTGCATCATTGTGGACGTTCTGCCTCTTTTCCTATGCTTTCAATGCAATTCCAGTCTACCTCCTGAAATCGGTTTCCTGCAATTCTGCCCCGCTTTCAAGTCCTCTTGGCAGCCTTACTTCAGTCTATTTTTGGACGATAGCTGTCATTTATAACTCTGCAGGTTTGTGAATTACAGTGCCCCTGAGCTCCTTTCTTCAACTCGCTTTCTTTTGAGCTGGCCGCAACACCGCAGGATGGCTTCAGGCCCTAATCTGGTTTTGTCAAGGCACGCTGAACCTTTGGTTAATTCCTCTTCCTGGTGGGAAATGAGAGTTAAATTTGCCCGTCCAGACACCTCCAGCTAGTTTCTCATTGGTTCTCGCTATTCCTGTTCATCTTCCGCAGAAATTGCAAACTGGGCCAAACAGGAGGTTAAAGGGACTGACTCTCCAAGTGGGGAGAGTGTTAGTAAAGCGTCTGGAATGTTGCACCCGAGAACCAGGGTACGAAAACTGAGACATATTTGAACACGTCTCCCGATCACATGGTTGATCATACTCTAGGTTCCACATGCATGTTTTAGCTGAAGGAAGAATACCTTAAACCTGGGTAGTTGAAACCCGTGGAATGGGTACCATGCAATATGACTTCAAAGGGTCTTCATTTGCTCACCGAACCTCTCCAATCCTATCACTGCTGCGTTTATGCCCCTGTACACATGCTTGATTCTCTTTCGGAGACATAGCAATCCATAGGTTTTAAGATACTTACTAGTCAGGTACATTCTTAGGCGTTTAATATGCGGTGTTGAGTCCATTTCGTTGAACAAGGAGTAGCTCTTGTCTATTCCATATTTGGCTTAAGGAACTTTATCTGTGCTCATTTCAATCTCTGGTTTTATGCAGCACCCCAACTCACCTTTCCCCTTAAGCAAGCATAAGTTGGTTTTCTAAATTTGAGACCCTGTTCTGTTCTGTAATTCAGTTCCTGTGTAGCCAAGTTTCCATTCCGTGTATTACTGATATCTTATGATGTTTCTTTTTCTGTGTGACTTATTTCAGTTAGAATCATCATACCTGAATCCACTCATTGTGCTGCTAAGGGCCTTGTGACATAGATTTCATTGCTGAGTGATATTGCTTTGTAAGTAAATACCACAACTTCTTTATCCATTTTTCACTTTCTGCAATGTTGAACTTGTACTGTAAACGATGTTCTTGTAAACAGAGGCGTCCCAAACTTTGGGGTGGCTGTGTCTTTTTGATTTTAATTTCCCTAAGCTATAGGACCATAAGTGGCAGTGCCCTAGGCTCTGTTGCTTTGTTTTTTAGATGTTTCAGGAAACACCATACACTTCTCCCGAGTGTCTGTTGGCAATTTACATCCCGCCCATCAGCATAACAAGGCTCCCAGTTCTCCATGGCCTGTCCTGCCTTTCTGGATTTTACACTTTTTTCAGATGGCCCTTTTGACCGGGGGGAAGTGAGACTTCATTGTAGTGCAGATTTCCTTTGCAAGCTTGCTTGGTTGGCCAAAAAGGGCGTATGCGTTTTTTCCTGAATATATTCAGGAAAAAACGCATACGCCCTTTTTGGCCAAGTACATCATTGTGGACGTTCTGCCTCTTTTCCTATGCTTTCAATGCAATTCCAGTCTACCTCCTGAAATCGGTTTCCTGCAATTCTGCCCCGCTTTCAAGTCCTCTTGGCAGCCTTACTTCAGTCTATTTTTGGACGATAGCTGTCATTTATAACTCTGCAGGTTTGTGAATTACAGTGCCCCTGAGCTCCTTTCTTCAACTCGCTTTCTTGTGACCTGGCCGCAACACCGCAGGATGGCTTCAGGCCCTAATCTGGTTCCGGACCGGCATGCTGAGCCTTTGGTTAATTCCTCTTCCTGGTGGGAAATGAGAGTTAAATTTGCCCGTCCAGACACCTCCAGCTAGCCTCTCATTGCTTCTCGCTATTCCTGTTCATCTTCCGCAGAAATTGCAATCTGGGCCAAACAGGAGGTTAAAGGGACTGACTCTCCAAGTCGGGAGAGTGTCAGTAAAGCGTCTGGAATGTTGCACCCGAGTACCAGGGGAGGAAAACTGAGACATATTTGAACACGTCTCCCGTTCACATGGTTGATCATACTTGGGTTCCACATGCATGTTTTAGCTGAAGGAAGAATACCTTAAACCTGGAGAGTTGAGACCCGTGTAATGGGTACCATGCAATATGACTTCAAAGGGTCTTCATTTGCTCACCGAACTTCTCCAATCCTATCACTGCTGCGTTTATGCCCCTGTACACATGCTTGATTCTCTTTTGGAGACATAGCAATCCATAGGTTTTACGATACTTACTAGTCAGGTACATTCTTAGGCGTTTAATATGCGGTGTTGAGTCCATTTCGTTGAGCAAGGAGTAGCTCTTGTCTATTCCATATTTGACTTAAGGAACTTTATCTGTGCTCATTTCAATCTCTGGTTTTATGCAGCACCCCAACTCACCTTTACCTTTAAGCAAGAATAAGTTGGTTTTCTAAATTTGAGACCCTGTTCTGTTCTGTAATTCAGTTCCTGTGTAGCCAAGTTTCCATTCCGTGTATTAGTGATATCTTATGATGTTTCTTTTTCTGTGTGACTTATTTCAGTTAGAATCATCATACCTGAATCCACTCATTGTGCTGCTAAGGGCCTGATGACACAGATTTCATTGCTGAGTGATATTGCTTTGTAAGTAAATACCACAACTTCTTTATCCATTTTTCACTTTCTGCGATGTTGAACTTGTACTGTAAACGAGGTTCTTGTAAACAGAGCCGTTCCAAACTTTGAGGTGGCTGTGTCTTTTTGATTTTAATTTCCCTAAGCTATAGGACCATAAGTGGAAGTGCCCTAGGTTCTGTTGCTTTGTTTTTTAGATGTTTCAGGAAACACCATACACTTCTCCCGAGTGTCTGTTGGCAATTTACATCCCGCCCATCAGCATAACAAGGCTCCCAGTTCTCCATGGCCTGTCCTGCCTTTCTGGATTTTACACTTTTTTCAGATGGCCCTTTTGACCGGGGGGAAGTGAGACTTCATTGTAGTGCAGATTTCCTTTGCAAGCTTGCTTGGTTGGCCAAAAAGGGCGTATGCGTTTTTTCCTGAATATATTCAGGAAAAAACGCATACGCCCTTTTTGGCCAAGTGCATCATTGTGGACGTTCTGCCTCTTTTCCTATGCTTTCAATGCAATTCCAGTCTACCTCCTGAAATCGGTTTCCTGCAATTCTGCCCCGCTTTCAAGTCCTCTTGGCAGCCTTACTTCAGTCTATTTTTGGACGATAGCTGTCATTTATAACTCTGCAGGTTTGTGAATTACAGTGCCCCTGAGCTCCTTTCTTCAACTCGCTTTCTTGTGACCTGGCCGCAACACCGCAGGATGGCTTCAGGCCCTAATCTGGTTCCGGCCCGGCACGCAGAGCCTTTGGTTAATTCCTCTTCCTGGTGGGAAATGAGAGTTAAATTTGCCTGTCCAGACACCTCCAGCTAGTCTCTCATTGGTTCTCCCTATTCCTGTTCATCTTCCGCAGAAATTGCAAACTGGGCCAAACAGGAGGTTAAAGGGACTGACTCTACAAGTCGGGAGACTGTTAGTAAAGCGTCTGGAATGTTGCACCCGAGTACCAGGGTACGAAAACTGAGACATATTTGAACACGTCTCCCGATCACATGGTTGATCATACTCTAGGTTCCACATGCATGTTTTAGCTGAAGGAAGAATACCTTAAACCTGGGTAGTTGAAACCCGTGGAATGGGTACCATGCAATATGACTTCAAAGGGTCTTCATTTGCTCATCAAACCTCTCCAATCCTATCACTGCTGCGTTTATGCCCCTGTACACATGCTTGATTCTCTCTCGGAGACATAGCAATCCATAGGTTTTAAGATACTTACAAGTCAGGTACATTCTTAGGCGTTTAATATGCGGTGTTGAGTCCATTTCGTTGAGCAAGGAGTAGCTCTTGTCTATTCCATATTTGGCTTAAGGAACTTTATCTGTGCTCATTTCAATCTCTGGTTTTATGCAGCACCCCAACTCACCTTTACCCTTAAGCAAGCATAAGTTGGTTTTCTAAATTTGAGACCCTGTTCTGTTCTGTAATTCAGTTCCTGTGTAGCCAAGTTTACATTCCATGTATTACTGATATCTTATGATGTTTCTTTTTCTGTGTGACTTATTTCAGTTAGAATCATCATACCTGAATCCACTCATTGTGCTGCTAAGGGTCTGATGACACAGATTTCATTGCTGAGTGATATTGCTTTGTAAGTAAATACCACAACTTCTTTATCCATTTTTCACTTTCTGCAATGTTGAACTTGTACTGTAAACGAGGTTCTTGTAAACAGAGGCGTCCCAAACTTTGGGGTGGCTGTGTCTTTTTGATTTTAATTTCCCTAAGCTATAGGACCATAAGTGGCAGTGTCCTAGGCTCTGTTGCTTTGTTTTTTAGATGTTTCAGGAAACACCATACACTTCTCCCGAGTGTCTGTTGGCAATTTACATTCCGCCCATCAGCATAACAAGGCTCCCAGTTCTCCATGGCCTGTCCTGCCTTTCTGGATTTTACACTTTTTTCAGATGGCCCTTTTGACCGGGGGGAAGTGAGACTTCATTGTAGTGCAGATTTCCTTTGCAAGCTTGCTTGGTTGGCCAAAAAGGGCGTATGCGTTTTTTCCTGAATATATTCAGGAAAAAACGCATACGCCCTTTTTGGCCAAGTGCATCATTGTGGACGTTCTGCCTCTTTTCCTGTGCTTTCAATGCAATTCCAGTCTACCTCCTGAAATCGGTTTCCTGCAATTCTGCCCCGCTTTCAAGTCCTCTTGGCAGCCTTACTTCAGTCTATTTTTGGACGATAGCTGTCATTTATAACTCTGCAGGTTTGTGAATTACAGTGCCCCTGATCTCCTTTCTTCAACTCGCTTTCTTTTGAGCTGGCCGCAACACCGCAGGATGGCTTCAGGCCCTAATCTGGTTCTGGCACGGCACGCTGAGCCTTTGGTTAATTCCTCTTCCTGGTGGGAAATGAGAGTTAAATTTGCCCGTCCAGACACCTCCAGCTAGTCTGTCATTGGTTCTCGCTATTCCTGTTCATCTTCCGCAGAAATTGCAAACTGGGCCAAACAGGAGGTTAAAGGGACTGACTCTCCAAGTCGGGAAAGTGTTAGTAAAGCGTCTGGAATGTTGCACCCGAGTACCAGGGTACGAAAACTGAGACATATTTGAACACGTCTCCCGATCACATGGTTGATCATACTCTAGGTTCCACATGCATGTTTTAGCTGAAGGAAGAATACCTTAAACCTGGGTAGTTGAAACCCGTGGAATGGGTACCATGCAATATGACTTCAAAGGGTCTTCATTTGCTCACCGAACCTCTCCAATCCTATCACTGCTGCGTTTATGCCCCTGTACACATGCTTCATTCTCTTTCGGAGACATAGCAATCCATAGGTTTTAAGATACTTACTAGTCAGGTACATTCTTAGGCGTTTAATATGCGGTGTTGAGTCCATTTCGTTGAGCAAGGAGTAGCTCTTGTCTATTCCATATTTGGATTAAGGAACTTTATCTGTGCTCATTTCAATCTCTGGTTTTATGCAGCACCCCAACTCACCTTTCCCCTTAAGCAAGCATAAGTTGGTTTTCTAAATTTGAGACCCTGTTCTGTTCTGTAATTCAGTTCATGTGTAGCCAAGTTTCCATTCCGTGTATTACTGATATCTTATGATGTTTCTTTTTCTGTGTGACTTATTTCAGTTAGAATCATCATACCTGAATCCACTCATTGTGCTGCTAAGGGCCTGATGACATAGATTTCATTGCTGAGTGATATTGCTTTGTAAGTAAATACCACAACTTCTTTATCCATTTTTCACTTTCTGCGATGTTGAACTTGTACTGTAAACGATGTTCTTGTAAACAGAGGCGTCCCAAACTTTGGGGTGGCTGTGTCTTTTTGATTTTAATTTCCCTAAGCTATAGGACCATAAGTGGCAGTGCCCTAGGCTCTGTTGCTTTGTTTTTTAGATGTTTCAGGAAACACCATACACTTCTCCCGAGTGTCTGTTGGCAATTTACATCCCGCCCATCAGCATAACAAGGCTCCCAGTTCTCCATGGCCTGTCCTGCCTTTCTGGATTTTACACTTTTTTCAGATGGCCCTTTTGACCGGGGGGAAGTGAGACTTCATTGTAGTGCAGATTTCCTTTGCAAGCTTGCTTGGTTGGCCAAAAAGGGCGTATGCGTTTTTTCCTGAATATATTCAGGAAAAAATGCATACGCCCTTTTTGGCCAAGTGCATCATTGTGGACGTTCTGCCTCTTTTCCTATGCTTTCAATGCAATTCCAGTCTACCTCCTGAAATCGGTTTCCTGCAATTCTGCCCCGCTTTCAAGTCCTCTTGGCAGCCTTACTTCAGTCTATTTTTGGACGATAGCTGTCATTTATAACTCTGCAGGTTTGTGAATTACAGTGCCCTTGAGCTCCTTTCTTCAACTCGCTTTCTTGTGACCTGGCCGCAACACCGCAGGATGGCTTCAGGCCCTAATCTGGTTCTGGCCCGGCATGCTGAGCCTTTGGTTAATTCCTCTTCCTGGTGGGAAATGAGAGTTAAATTTGCCCTTCCAGACACCTCCAGCTAGTCTCTCATTGCTTCTCGCTATTCCTGTTCATCTTCCGCAGAAATTGCAAACTGGGCCAAACAGGAGGTTAAAGGGACTGACTCTCCAAGTCGGGAGAGTGTCAGTAAAGCGTCTGGAATGTTGCACCCGAGTACCAGGGGAGGAAAACTGAGACATATTTGAACACGTCTCCCGTTCACATGGTTGATCATACTTGGGTTCCACATGCATGTTTTAGCTGAAGGAAGAATACCTTAAACCTGTAGAGTTGAGACCCGTGTAATGGGTACCATGCAATATGACTTCAAAGGGTCTTCATTTGCTCACCGAACCTCTCCAATCCTATCACTGCTGCGTTTATGCCCCTGTACACATGCTTGATTCTCTTTTGGAGACATAGCAATCCATAGGTTTTACGATACTTACTAGTCAGGTACATTCTTAGGCGTTTAATAGGCGGTGTTGAGTCCATTTCGTTGAGCAAGGAGTAGCTCTTGTCTATTCCATATTTGACTTAAGGAACTTTATCTGTGCTCATTTCAATCTCTGGTTTTATGCAGCACCCCAACTCACCTTTACCTTTAAGCAAGAATAAGTTGGTTTTCTAAATTTGAGACACTGTTCTGTTCTGTAATTCAGTTCCTGTGTAGCCAAGTTTCCATTCCGTGTATTAGTGATATCTTATGATGTTTCTTTTTCTGTGTGACTTATTTCAGTTAGAATCATCATATCTGAATCCACTCATTGTGCTACTAAGGGCCTGATGACACAGATTTCATTGCTGAGTGATATTGCTTTGTAAGTAAATACCACAACTTCTTTATCCATTTTTCACTTTCTGCGATGTTGAACTTGTACTGTAAACGAGGTTCTTGTAAACAGAGGCGTCCCAAACTTTGGGGTGGCTGTGTCTTTTTGATTTTAATTTCCCTAAGCTATAGGACCATAAGTGGAACAGCCCTAGGCTCTGTTGCTTTGTTTTTTAGATGTTTCAGGAAACACCATACACTTCTCCCGAGTGTTTGTTGGCAATTTACATCCCGCCCATCAGCATAACAAGGCTCCCAGTTCTCCATGGCCTGTCCTGCCTTTCTGGATTTTACCCTTTTTTCAGATGGCCCTTTTGACCGGGGGGAAGTGAGACTTCATTGTAGTGCAGATTTCCTTTGCAAGCTTGCTTGGTTGGCCAAAAAGGGCGTATGCGTTTTTTCCTGAATATATTCAGGAAAAAACGCATACGCCCTTTTTGGCCAAGTGCATCATTGTGGACGTTCTGCCTCTTTTCCTATGCTTTCAATGCAATTCCAGTCTACCTCCTGAAATCGGTTTCCTGCAATTCTGCCCCGCTTTTAAGTCCTCTTGGCAGCCTTACTTCAGTCTATTTTTGGACGATAGCTGTCATTTATAACTCTGCAGGTTTGTGAATTACAGTGCCCCTGAGCTCCTTTCTTCAACTCGCTTTCTTGTGACCTGGCTGCAACACCGCAGGATGGCTTCAGGCCCTAATCTGGTTCCGGCCCGGCATGCTGAGCCTTTGGTTAATTCCTCTTCCTGGTGGGAAATGAGAGTTAAATTTGCCCGTCCAGACACCTGCAGCTAGCCTCTCATTGGTTCTCGCTATTCCTGTTCATCTTCCGCAGAAATTGCAAACTGGGCCAAACAGGAGGTTAAAGGGACTGACTCTCCAAGTGGGGAGAGTGTTAGTAAAACGTCTGGAATGTTGCACCCGAGTACCAGGGTACGAAAACTGAGACATATTTGAACACGTCTCCCGATCACTTGGTTGATCATACTCTAGGTTCCACATGCATGTTTTAGCTGAAGGAAGAATACCTTAAACCTTGGTAGTTGAAACCCGTGGAATGGGTACCATGCAATATGACTTCAAAGGGTCTTCATTTGCTCACCGAACCTCTCCAATCCTATCACTGCTGCTTTTATGCCCCTGTACACATGCTTGATTCTCTTTCGGAGACATAGCAATCCATAGGTTTTAAGATACTTACTAGTCAGGTACATTCTTAGGCGTTTAATATGCGGTGTTGAGTCCATTTCGTTGAGCAAGGAGTAGCTCTAGTCTATTCCATATTTGGCTTAAGGAACTTTATCTGTGCTCATATCAATCTCTGGTTTTATGCAGCACCCCAACTCACCTTTCCCCTTAAGCAAGCATAAGTTGGTTTTCTAAATTTGAGACCCTGTTCTGTTCTGTAATTCATTTCCTGTGTAGCCAAGTTTACATACCGTGTATTACTGATATCTTATGATGTTTCTTTTTCTGTGTGACTTATTTCAGTTAGAATCATCATACCTGAATCCACTCATTGTGCTGCTAAGGGCCTGATGACACAGATTTCATTGCTTGGTGATATTGCTTTGTAAGTAAATACCACAACTTCTTTATCCATTTTTCACTTTCTGCGATGTTGAACTTGTACTGTAAACGAGGTTCTTGTAAACAGAGCCGTTCCAAACTTTGGGGTGGCTGTGTCTTTTTGATTTTAATTTCCCTAAGCTATAGGACCATAAGTGGAAGTGCCCTAGGTTCTGTTGCTTTGTTTTTTAGATGTTTCAGGAAACACCATACACTTCTCCCGAGTGGTTGTTGGCAATTTACATCCCGCCCATCAGCAAAACAAGGCTCCCAGTTCTCCATGGCCTGTCCTGCCTTTCTGGATTTTACACTTTTTTCAGATGGCCCTTTTGACCAGGGGGAAGTGAGACTTCATTGTAGTGCAGGTTTCCTTTGCAAGCTTGCTTGGTTGGCCAAAAAGGGCGTATGCGTTTTTTGCTGAATATATTCAGGAAAAAACGCATACGCCCTTTTTGGCCAAGTGCATCATTGTGGACGTTCTGCCTCTTTTCCTATGCTTTCAATGCAATTCCAGTCTACCTCCTGAAATCGGTTTCCTGCAATTCTGCCCCGCTTTCAAGTCCTCTTGGCAGCCTTACTTCAGTCTATTTTTGGACGATAGCTGTCATTTATAACTCTGCAGGTTTGTGAATTACAGTGCCCCTGAGCTCCTTTCTTCAACTCGCTTTCTTGTGACCTGGCTGCAACACCGCAGGATGGCTTCAGGCCCTAATCTGGTTCCGGCACGGCACGTTGAGCCTTTGGTTATTTCCTCTTCCTGGTGGGAAATGAGAGTTAAATTTGCCCGTCCAGACACCTCCAGCTAGTCTCTCATTGGTTCTCGCTATTCCTGTTCATCTTCCGCAGAAATTGCAAACTGGGCCAAACAGGAGGTTAAAGGCGCTGACTCTCCAAGTGGGGAGAGTGTTAGTAAAGCGTCTGGAATGTTGCACGCGAGTACCAGGGGAGGAAAACTGAGACATATTTGAACACGTCTCCCGTTCACATGGTTGATCATACTTGGGTTCCACATGCATGTTTTAGCTGAAGGAAGAATACCTTAAACCTGGAGAGTTAAGACCCGTGGAATGGGTACCATGTAATATGACTTCAAAGGGTCTTCATTTGCTCACCGAAACTCTACAATCCTATCACTGCTGCGTTTATGCCCCTGTACACATGCTTGATTCTCTTTCGGAGACATAGCAATCCATATGTTTTAAGATACTTACTAGTCAGGTACATTCTTAGGCGTTTAATATGCGTTGTTGAGTCCATTTCGTTGAGCAAGGAGTAGCTCTTGTCTATTCCATATTTGACTTAAGGAACTTTATCTGTGCTCATATCAATCTCTGGTTTTATGCAGCACCCCAACTCACCTTTACCCTTAAGCAAGGATAATTTGGTTTTCTAAATTTGAGACCCTGTTCTGTTCTGTAATTCAGTTCCTGTGTAGCCAAGTTTACATTCCATGTATTACTGATATCTTATGATGTTTCTTTTTCTGTGTGACTTATTTCAGTTAGAATCATCATACCTGAATCCACTCATTGTGCTGCTAAGGGCCTGATGACACAGATTTCATTGCTTGGTGATATTGCTTTGTAAGTAAATACCACAACTTCTTTATCCATTTTTCACTTTCTGCGATGTTGAACTTGTACTGTAAACGAGGTTCTTGTAAACAGAGCCGTTCCAAACTTTGGGGTGGCTGTGTCTTTTTGATTTTAATTTCCCTAAGCTATAGGACCATAAGTGGAAGTGCCCTAGGTTCTGTTGCCTTGTTTTTTAGATGTTTCAGGAAACACCATACACTTCTCCAGAGTGGTTGTTGGCAATTTACATCCCGCCCTTCAGCAAAACAAGGCTCCCAGTTCTCCATGGCCTGTCCTGCCTTTCTGGATTTTACACTTTTTTCAGATGGCCCTTTTGACCGGGGGGAAGTGAGACTTCATTGTAGTGCAGATTTCCTTTGCAAGCTTGCTTGGTTGGCCAAAAAGTGCGTATGCGTTTTTTGCTGAATATATTCAGGAAAAAACGCATATGCCCTTTTTGGCCAAGTGCATCATTGTGGACGTTCTGCCTCTTTTCCTATGCTTTCAATGCAATTCCAGTCTACCTCCTGAAATCGGTTTCCTGCAATTCTGCCCCGCTTTCAAGTCCTCTTGGCAGCCTTACTTCAGTCTATTTTTGGACGATAGCTGTCATTTATAACTCTGCAGGTTTGTGAATTACAGTGCCCCTGAGCTCCTTTCTTCAACTCGCTTTCTTGTGACCTGGCTGCAACACCGCAGGATGGCTTCAGGCCCTAATCTGGTTCCGGCACGGCACGTTGAGCCTTTGGTTATTTCCTCTTCCTGGTGGGAAATGAGAGTTAAATTTGCCCGTCCAGACACCTCCAGCTAGTCTCTCATTGGTTCTTGCTATTCCTGTTCATCTTCCGCAGAAATTGCAAACTGGGCCAAACAGGAGGTTAAAGGCACTGACTCTCCAAGTGGGGAGAGTGTTAGTAAAGCGTCTGGAATGTTGCACGCGAGTACCAGGGGAGGAAAACTGAGACATATTTGAACACGTCTCCCGTTCACATGGTTGATCATACTTGGGTTCCACATGCATGTTTTAGCTGAAGGAAGAATACCTTAAACCTGGAGAGTTAAGACCCGTGGAATGGGTACCATGTAATATGACTTCAAAGGGTCTTCATTTGCTCACCGAAACTCTACAATCGTATCACTGCTGCGTTTATGCCCCTGTACACATGCTTGATTCTCTTTCGGAGACATAGCAATCCATAGGTTTTAAGATACTTACTAGTCAGGTACATTCTTAGGCGTTTAATATGCGTTGTTGAGTCCATTTCGTTGAGCAAGGAGTAGCTCTTGTCTATTCCATATTTGACTTAAGGAACTTTATCTGTGCTCATTTCAATCTCTGGTTTTATGCAGCACCCCAACTCACCTTTACCCTTAAGCAAGGATAATTTGGTTTTCTAAATTTGAGACCCTGTTCTGTTCTGTAATTCAGTTCCTGTGTAGCCAAGATTACATTCCATGTATTACTGATATCTTATGATGTTTCTTTTTCTGTGTGACTTATTTCAGTTAGAATCATCATACCTGAATCCACTCATTGTGCTGCTAAGGGCCTGATGACACAGATTTCATTGCTGAGTGATATTGCTTTGTAAGTAAATACCACAACTTCTTTATCCATTTTTCACTTTCTGCGATGTTGAACTTGTACTGTAAACGAGGTTCTTGTAAACAGAGCTGTTCCAAACTTTGGGGTGGCTGTGTCTTTTTGATTTTAATTTCCCTAAGCTATAGGACCATAAGTGGAAGTGCCCTAGGCTCTCTTGCTTTGTTTTTTAGATGTTTCAGGAAACACCATACACTTCTCCCGAGTGGTTGTTGGCAATTTACATCCCGCCCATCAGCATAACAAGGCTCCCAGTTCTCCATGGCCTGTCCTGCCTTTCTGGATTTTACACTTTTTTCAGATGGCCCTTTTGACCGGGGGGAAGTGAGACTTCATTGTAGTGCAGATTTCCTTTGCAAGCTTGCTTGGTTGGCCAAAAAGGGCGTATGCGTTTTTTCCTGAATATATTCAGGAAAAAACGCATACGCCCTTTTTGGCCAAGTGCATCATTGTGGACGTTCTGCCTCTTTTCCTATGCTTTCAATGCAATTCCACTCTACCTCCTGAAATCGGTTTCCTGCAATTCTGCCCCGCTTTCAAGTCCTCTTGGCAGCCTTACTTCAGTCTATTTTTGGACGATAGCTGTCATTTATAACTCTGCAGGTTTGTGAATTACAGTGCCCCTGAGCTCCTTTCTTCAACTCGCTTTCTTTTGAGCTGGCCGCAACACGGCAGGATGGCTTCAGGCCCTAATCTGGTTCCGGCACGGCACGCTGAGCCTTTGGTTATTTCCTCTTCCTGGTGGGAAATGAGAGTTAATTTTTCCCGTCCAGACACCTCCAGCTAGCCTCTCATTGGTTCTCGCTATTCCTGTTCATCTTCTGCAGAAATTGCAAACTGGGCCAAACAGGAGGTTAAAGGCGCTGACTCTCCAAGTGGGGAGAGTGTTAGTAAAGCGTCTGGAATATTGCACCCGAGTACCAGGGGAGGAAAACTGAGACATATTTGAACACGTCTCCCGTTCACATGGTTGATCATACTTGGGTTCCACATGCATGTTTTAGCTGAAGGAAGAATACCTTAAACCTGGAGAGTTGAGACCCGTGGAATGGGTACCATGCAATATGACTTCAAAGGGTCTTCATTTGCTCACCGAACCTCTCCAATCCTATCACTGCTGCGTTTATGCCCCTGTACACACGCTTGATTCCCTTTCGGAGACATAGCAATCCATAGGTTTTAAGATACTTACTAGTCAGGTACATTCTTAGGCGTTTAATATGCGGTGTTGAGTCCATTTCGTTGAGCAAGGAGTAGCTTTTGTCTATTCCATATTTGGCTTAAGGAACTTTATCTGTGCTCATTTCAATCTCTGGTTTTATGCAGCACCCCAACTCACCTTTACCCTTAAGCAAGCATAAGTTGGTTTTCTAAATTTGTGACCCTGTTCTGTTCTGTAATTCAGTTCCTGTGTAGCCAACTTTACATTCCGTGTATTACTGATATCTTATGATGTTTCTTTTTCTGTGTGACTTATTTCAGTTAGAATCATCATACCTGAATCCACTCATTGTGCTGCTAAGGGCCTGATGACATAGATTTCATTGCTGAGTGATATTGCTTTGTAAGTAAATACCACAACTTCTTTATCCATTTTTCACTTTCTGCGATGTTGAACTTGTACTGTAAACGAGGTTCTTGTAAACAGAGGCGTCCCAAACTTTGGGGTGGCTGTGTCTTTTTGATTTTAATTTCCCTAAGCTATAGGACCATAAGTGGAACTGCCCTAGGCTCTGTTGCTTTGTTTTTTAGATGTTTCAGGAAACACCATACACTTCTCCCGCGTGTTTGTTGGCAATTTACATCCCGCCCATCAGCATAACAAGGCTCCCAGTTCTCCATGGCCTGTCCTGCCTTTCTGGATTTTACCCTTTTTTCAGATGGCCCTTTTGACCGGGGGGAAGTGAGACTTCATTGTAGTGCAGATTTCCTTTGCAAGCTTGCTTGGTTGGCCAAAAAGGGCGTATGCGTTTTTTCCTGAATATATTCAGGAAAAAACGCATACGCCCTTTTTGGCCAAGTGCATCATTGTGGACGTTCTGCCTCTTTTCCTATGCTTTCAATGCAATTCCAGTCTACCTCCTGAAATCGGTTTCCTGCAATTCTGCCCCGCTTTTAAGTCCTCTTGGCAGCCTTACTTCAGTCTATTTTTGGACGATAGCTGTCATTTATAACTCTGCAGGTTTGTGAATTACAGTGCCCCTGAGCTCCTTTCTTCAACTCGCTTTCTTGTGACCTGGCCGCAACACCGCATGATGGCTTCAGGCCCTAATCTGGTTCCGGCCCGGCATGCTGAGCCTTTGGTTAATTCCTCTTCCTGGTGGGAAATGAGAGTTAAATTTGCCCGTCCAGACACCTGCAGCTAGCCTCTCATTGGTTCTCGCTATTCCTGTTCATCTTCCGCAGAAATTGCAAACTGGGCCAAACAGGAGGTTAAAGGGACTGACTCTCCAAGTGGGGAGAGTGTTAGTAAAACGTCTGGAATGTTGCACCCGAGTACCAGGGTACGAAAACTGAGACATATTTGAACACGTCTCCCGATCACTTGGTTGATCATACTCTAGGTTCCACATGCATGTTTTAGCTGAAGGAAGAATACCTTAAACCTGGGTAGTTGAAACCCGTGGAATGGGTACCATGCAATATGACTTCAAAGGGTCTTCATTTGCTCACCGAACCTCTCCAATCCTATCACTGCTGCGTTTATGCCCCTGTACACATGCTTGATTCTCTTTCGGAGACATAGCAATCCATAGGTTTTAAGATACTTACTAGTCAGGTACATTCTTAGGCGTTTAATATGCGGTGTTGAGTCCATTTCGTTGAGCAAGGAGTAGCTCTTGTCTATTCCATATTTGGCTTAAGGAACTTTATCTGTGCTCATATCAATCTCTGGTTTTATGCAGCACCCCAACTCACCTTTACCCTTAAGCAAGCATAAGTTGGTTTTCTAAATTTGAGACCCTGTTCTGTTCTGTAATTCATTTCCTGTGTAGCCAAGTTTACGTACCGTGTATTACTGATATCTTATGATGTTTCTTTTTCTGTGTGACTTATTTCAGTTAGAATCATCATACCTGAATCCACTCATTGTGCTGCTAAGGGCCTGATGACACAGATTTCATTGCTTGGTGATATTGCTTTGTAAGTAAATACCACAACTTTTTTATCCATTTTTCACTTTCTGCGATGTTGAACTTGTACTGTAAACGAGGTTCTTGTAAACAGAGCTGTTCCAAACTTTGGGGTGGCTGTGTCTTTTTGATTTTAATTTCCCTAAGCTATAGGACCATAAGTGGAAGTGCCCTAGGCTCTCTTGCTTTGTTTTTTAGATGTTTCAGGAAACACCATACACTTCTCCCGAGTGTCTGTTGGCAATTTACATCCCGCCCATCAGCATAACAAGGCTCCCAGTTCTCCATGGCCTGTCCTGCCTTTCTGGATTTTACACTTTTTTCAGATGGCCCTTTTGACCGGGGGGAAGTGAGACTTCATTGTAGTGCAGATTTCCTCTGCAAGCTTGTTTGGTTGGCCAAAAAGGGCGTATGCGTTTTTTCCTGAATATATTCAGGAAAAAACGCATACGCCCTTTTTGGCCAAGAGCATCATTGTGGACGTTCTGCCTCTTTTCCTATGCTTTCAATGCAATTCCAGTCTACCTCCTGAAATCGGTTTCCTGCAATTCTGCCCCGCTTTCAAGTCCTCTTGGCAGCCTTACTTCAGTCTATTTTTGGACGATAGCTGTCATTTATAACTCTGCAGGTTTGTGAATTACAGTGCCCCTGAGCTCCTTTCTTCAACTCGCTTTCTTTTGAGCTGGCCGCAACACCGCAGGATGGCTTCAGGCCCTAAACTGGTTCCGGTACGGCACGCTGAGCCTTTGGTTATTTCCTCTTCCTGGTGGGAAATGAGAGTTAAATTTGCCCGTCCAGACACCTCCAGCTAGGCTCTCATTGGTTCTCGCTATTCCTGTTCATCTTCCGCAGAAATTGCAAACTGGGCCAAACAGGAGGTTAAAGGGACTGACTCTCCAAGTGGGGAGAGTGTTAGTAAAGCGTCTGGAATGTTGCACCCGAGTACCAGGGTACGAAAACTGAGACATATTTGAACACGTCTCCCGATCACATGGTTGATCATACTCTGGGTTCCATATGCATGTTTTAGCTGAAGGAAGAATACCTAAAACCTGGGTAGTTGAAACCCGTGGAATGGGTACCATGCAATATGACTTCAAAGGGTCTTCATTTGCTCACCGAACCTCTCCAATCCTATCACTGCTGCGTTTATGCCCCTGTACACATGCTTGATTCTCTTTCGGAGACATAGCAATCTATAGGTTTTAAGATACTTACTAGTCAGGTACATTCTTAGGCGTTTAATATGCGGTGTTGAGTCCATTTCGTTGAACAAGGAGTAGCTCTTGTCTATTCCATATTTGGCTTAAGGAAATTTATCTGTGCTCATTTCAATCTCTGGTTTTATGCAGCACCACAACTCACCTTTCCCCTTAAGCAAGCATAAGTTGGTTTTCTAAATTTGAGACACTGTTCTGTTCTGTAATTCAGTTCCTGTGTAGCCAAGTTTACATTCCGTGTATTACTGATATCTTATGATGTTTCTTTTTCTGTGTGACTTATTTCAGTTAGAATCATCGTACCTGAATCCACTCATTGTGCTGCTAAGGGCCTGATGACACAGATTTCATTGCTGAGTGATATTGCTTTGTAAGTAAATACCACAACTTTTTTATCCATTTTTCACTTTCTGCGATGTTGAACTTGTACTGTAAACGAGGTTCTTGTAAACAGAGCCGTTCCAAACTTTGGGGTGGCTGTGTCTTTTTGATTTTAAATTCCCTAAGCTATAGGACCATAAGTGGAAGTGCCCTAGGCTCTGTTGCTTTGTTTTTTAGATGTTTCACAAAACACCATACACTTCTCCCGAGTGGTTGTTGGCAATTTACATGCCGACCTTCAGCATAACAAGGCTCCCAGTTCTCCATGGCCTGTCCTGCCTTTCTGGATTTTACACTTTTTTCAGATGGCCCTTTTGACCGGGGGGAAGTGAGACTTCATTGTAGTGCAGATTTCCTTTGCAAGCTTGCTTGGTTGGCCAAAAAGGGCGTATGCGTTTTTTCCTGAATATATTCAGGAAAAAACGCATACGCCCTTTTTGGCCAAGTGCATCATTGTGGACGTTCTGCCTCTTTTCCTATGCTTTCAATGCAATTCCAGTCTACCTCCTGAAATCGGTTTCCTGCAATTCTGCCCCGCTTTCAAGTCCTCTTGGCAGCCTTACTTCAGTCTATTTTTGGACGATAACTGTCATTTATAACTCTGCAGGTTTGTGAATTACAGTGCCCCTGAGCTCCTTTCTTCAACTCGCTTTCTTGTGACCTGGCCGCAACACCGCAGGATGGCTTCAGGCCCTAATCTGGTTCTGGCCCGGCATGCTGAGCCTTTGGTTAATTCCTCTTCCTGGTGGGAAATGAGAGTTAAATTTGCCCGTTCAGACACCTCCAGCTAGCCTCCCATTGGTTCTCGCTATTCCTGTTCATCTTCCGCAGAAATTGTAAACTGGGCCAAACAGGAGGTTAAAGGCACTGACTTTCCAAGTCGGGAGAGTGTTATTAAAGCGTTTGGAATGTTGCACCCGAGTACCAGGGGAGGAAAACTGAGACATATTTGAACACGTCTCCCGTTCACATGGTTGATCATACTCTGGGTTCCACATGCATGTTTTAGCTGAAGGAAGAATACCTTAAACCTGGAGAGTTGAGACCCGTGTAATGGGTACCATGCAATATGACTTCAAAGGGACTTCATTTGCTCACCGAACCTCTCCAATCCTATCACTGCTGCGTTTATGCCCCTGTACACATGCTTGATTCTCTTTCGGAGACATAGCAATCTATAGGTTTTAAGATACTTACTAGTCAGGTACATTCTTAGGCGTTTAATATGCGGTGTTGAGTCCATTTCGTTGAACAAGGAGTAGCTCTTGTCTATTCCATATTTGGCTTAAGGAACTTTATCTGTGCTCATTTCAATCTCTGGTTTTATGCAGCACCCCAACTCACCTTTACCCTTAAGCAAGCATAAGTTGGTTTTCTAAATTTGAGACCCTGTTCTGTTCTGTAATTCAGTTCCTGTGTAGCCAAGTTTACATTCCGTGTATTACTGATATCTTATGATGTTTCTTTTTCTGTGTGACTTATTTCAGTTAGAATCATCATACCTGAATCCACTCATTGTGCTGCTAAGAGCCTGATGACACAGATTTCATTGCTGAGTGATATTGCTTTGTAAGTAAATACCACAACTTCTTTATCCATTTTTCACTTTCTGCGATGTTGAACTTGTACTGTAAACGAGGTTCTTGTAAACAGAGCCGTTCCAAACTTTCGGGTGGCTGTGTCTTTTTGATTTTAATTTCCCTTATCTATAGGACCATAAGTGGAAGTGCCCTAGGTTCTGTTGCTTTGTTTTTTAGATGTTTCAGGAAACACCATACACTTCTCCCGAGTGTCTGTTGGCAATTTACATCCCGCCCATCAGCATAACAAGGCTCCCAGTTCTCCATGGCCTGTCCTGCCTTTCTGGATTTTACACTTTTTTCAGATGGCCCTTTTGACCGGGGGGAAGTGAGACTTCATTGTAGTGCAGATTTCCTTTGCAAGCTTGCTTGGTTGGCCAAAAAGGGCGTATGCGTTTTTTCCTGAATATATTCCGGAAAAAACGCATACGCCCTTTTTGGCCAAGTGCATCATTGTGGACGTTCTGCCTCTTTTCCTATGCTTTCAATGCAATTCCAGTCTACCTCCTGAAATCGGTTTCCTGCAATTCTGCCCCACTTTCAAGTCCTCTTGGCAGCCTTACTTCAGTATATTTTTGGACGATAGCTGTCATTTATAACTCTGCAGGTTTGTGAATTACAGTGCCCCTGAGCTCCTTTCTTCAACTCGCTTTCTTGTGAGCTGGCCGCAACACCGCAGGATGGCTTCAGGCCCTAATCTGGTTCCGGCACGGCACGCTGAGCCTTTGGTTAATTCCTCTTCCTGGTGGGAAATGAGAGTTAAATTTGCCTGTCCAGACACCTCCAGCTAGTCTCTCATTGGTTCTCGCTATTCCTGTTCATCTTCCGCAGAAATTGCAAACTGGGCCAAACAGGAGGTTAAAGGGACTGACTCTCCAAGTCGGGAGAGTGTTAGTAAAGCGTCTGGAATGTTGCACCCGAGTACCAGGGTACGAAAACTGAGACATATTTGAACACGTCTCCCGATCACATGGTTGATCATACTCTAGGTTCCACATGCATGTTTTAGCTGAAGGAAGAATACCTTAAACCTGGGTAGTTGAAACCCGTGGAATGGGTACCATGCAATATGACTTCAAAGGGTCTTCATTTGCTCACCGAACCTCTCCAATCCTATCACTGCTGCGTTTATGCCCCTGTACACATGCTTGATTCTCTTTCGGAGACATAGCAATCCATAGGTTTTACGATACTTACTAGTCAGGTACATTCTTAGGCGTTTAATATGCGGTGTTGAGTCCATTTCGTTGAGCAAGGAGTAGCTCTTGTCTATTCCATATTTGACTTAAGGAACTTTATCTGTGCTCATTTCAATCTCTGGTTTTATGCAGCACCCCAACTCACCTTTACCTTTAAGCAAGAATAAGTTGGTTTTCTAAATTTGAGACCCTGTTCTGTTCTGTAATTCAGTTCCTGTGTAGCCAAGTTTCCATTCCGTGTATTACTGATATCTTATGATGTTTCTTTTTCTGTGTGACTTATTTCAGTTAGAATCATCATACCTGAATCCACTCATTGTGCTGCTAAGGGCCTGATGACATAGATTTCATTGCTGAGTGATATTGCTTTGTAAGTAAATACCACAACTTCTTTATCCATTTTTCACTTTCTGCGATGTTGAACTTGTACTGTAAACGAGGTTCTTGTAAACAGAGCCGTTTGAAACTTTGGGGTGGCTGTGTCTTAGATTTTAAATTCCCTAAGCTATAGGAACATAAGTGGCAGTGCCCTAGGCTCTGTTGCTTTGTTTTTTAGATGTTTCAGTTAACACCATACACTTCTCTCGAGTGGTTCTTGGCAATTTACATCCCGCCCTTCAGAATAACAAGGCTCCCAGTTCTCCATGGCCTGTCCTGCCTTTCTGGATTTTACACTTTTTTCAGATGGCCCTTTTGACCGGGGGGAAGTGAGACTTCATTGTAGTGCAGATTTCCTTTGCAAGCTTGCTTGGTTGGCCAAAAAGGGCGTATGCGTTTTTTCCTGAATATATTCCGGAAAAAACGCATACGCCCTTTTTGGCCAAGTGCATCATTGTGGACGTTCTGCCTCTTTTCCTATGCTTTCAATGCAATTCCAGTCTACCTCCTGAAATCGGTTTCCTGCAATTCTGCCCCGCTTTCAAGTCCTCTTGGCAGCCATACTTCAGTCTATTTTTGGACGATAGCTGTCATTTATAACTCTGCAGGTTTGTGAATTACAGTGCCCCTGAGCTCCTTTCTTCAACTCGCTTTCTTGTGAGCTGGCCGCAACACCGCAGGATGGCTTCAGGCCCTAATCTGGTTCCGGCACGGCACGCTGAGCCTTTGGTTAATTCCTCTTCCTGGTGGGAAATGAGAGTTAAATTTGCCTGTCCAGACACCTCCAGCTAGTCTCTCATTCGTTCTCGCTATTCCTGTTCATCTTCCGCAGAAATTGCAAACTGGGCCAAACAGGAGGTTAAAGGGACTGACTCTCCAAGTCGGGAGAGTGTTAGTAAAGCGTCTGGAATGTTGCACCCGAGTACCAGGGTACGAAAACTGAGACATATTTGAACACGTCTCCCGATCACATGGTTGATCATACTCTAGGTTCCACATGCATGTTTTAGCTGAAGGAAGAATACCTTAAACCTGGGTAGTTGAAACCCGTGGAATGGGTACCATGCAATATGACTTCAAAGGGTCTTCATTTGCTCACCGAACCTCTCCAATCCTATCACTGCTGCGTTTATGCCCCTGTACACATGCTTGATTCTCTTTCGGAGACATAGCAATCCATAGGTTTTACGATACTTACTAGTCAGGTACATTCTTAGGAGTTTAATATGCGGTGTTGAGTCCATTTCGTTGAGCAAGGAGTAGCTCTTGTCTATTCCATATTTGACTTAAGGAACTTTATCTGTGCTCATTTCAATCTCTGGTTTTATGCAGCACCCCAACTCACCTTTACCTTTAAGCAAGAATAAGTTGGTTTTCTAAATTTGAGACCCTGTTCTGTTCTGTAATTCAGTTCCTGTGTAGCCAAGTTTCCATTCCGTGTATTACTGATATCTTATGATGTTTCTTTTTCTGTGTGACTTATTTCAGTTAGAATCATCATACCTGAATCCACTCATTGTGCTGCTAAGGGCCTGATGACATAGATTTCATTGCTGAGTGATATTGCTTTGTAAGTGAATACCACAACTTCTTTATCCATTTTTCACTTTCTGCGATGTTGAACTTGTACTGTAAACGAGGTTCTTGTAAACAGAGGCGTCCCAAACTTTGGGGTGGCTGTGTCTTTTTGATTTTAATTTCCCTAAACTATAGGACCATAAGTGGCAGTGCCCTAGGCTCTGTTGCTTTGTTTTTTAGATGTTTCAGGAAACACCATACACATCTCCCAAGTGTCTGTTGGCAATTTACATCCCGCCCATCAGCATAACAAGGCTCCCAGTTCTCAATGGCCTGTTGCCTTTCATGATTTTACACTTTTTTCAGGTGGCCCTTTTGACCGGGGGGAAGTGAGACTTCATTGTAGTGCAGATTTCCTTTGCAAGCTTGCTTGGTTGGCCAAAAAGTGCGTATGCGTTTTTTCCTGAATATATTCAGGAAAAAACGCATACGCCCTTTTTGGCCAAGTGCATCATTGTGGACGTTCTGCCTCTTTTCCTATGCTTTCAATGCAATTCCAGTCTACCTCCTGAAATCGGTTTCCTGCAATTCTGCCCCGCTTTCAAGTCCTCTTGGCAGCCTTACTTCAGTCTATTTTTGGACGATAGCTGTCATTTATAACTCTGCAGGTTTGTGAATTACAGTGCCCCTGAGCTCCTTTCTTCAACTCGCTTTCTTGTGAGCTGGCCGCAACACCGCAGGATGGCTTCAGGCCCTAATCTGGTTCCGGCACGGCACGCTGAGCCTTTGGTTAATTCCTCTTCCTGGTGGGAAATGAGAGTTAAATTTGCCTGTCCAGACACCTCCAGCTAGTCTCTCATTGGTTCTCGCTATTCCTGTTCATCTTCCGCAGAAATTGCAAACTGGGCCAAACAGGAGGTTAAAGGGACTGACTCTCCAAGTCGGGAGAGTGTTAGTAAAGCGTCTGGAATGTTGCACCCGAGTACCAGGGTACGAAAACTGAGACATATTTGAACACGTCTCCCGATCACATGGTTGATCATACTCTAGGTTCCACATGCATGTTTTAGCTGAAGGAAGAATACCTTAAACCTGGGTAGTTGAAACCCGTGGAATGGGTACCATGCAATATGACTTCAAAGGGTCTTCATTTGCTCACCAAACCTCTCCAATCCTATCACTGCTGCGTTTATGCCCCTGTATACATGCTTGATTCTCTTTCGGAGACATAGCAATCCATAGGTTTTAAGATACTTACAAGTCAGGTACATTCTTAGGCGTTTAGTATGCGGTGTTGAGTCCATTTCGTTGAGCAAGGAGTAGCTCTTGTCTATTCCATATTTGACTTAAGGAACTTTATCTGTGCTCATTTCAATCTCTGGTTTTATGCAGCACCCCAACTCACCTTTACCCTTAAGCAAGCATAAGTTGGTTTTCTAAATTTGAGACCCTGTTCTGTTCTGTAATTCAGTTCCTGTGTAGCCAAGTTTCCATTCCGTGTATTACTGATATCTTATGATGTTTCTTTTTCTGTGTGACTTATTTCAGTTAGAATCATCATACCTGAATCCACTCATTGTGCTGCTAAGGGCCTGATGACACAGATTTCATTGCTGAGTGATATTGCTTTGTAAGTAAATACCACAACTTCTTTATCCATTTTTCACTTTCTGCGATGTTGAACTTGTACTGTAAACGAGGTTCTTGTAAACAGAGCCGTTCCAAACATTGGGGTGGCTGTGTCTTTTTGATTTTAATTTCCCTAAGCTATAGGACCATAAGTGGAAGTGCCCTAGGTTCTGTTGCTTTGTTTTTTAGATGTTTCAGGAAACACCATACACTTCTCCCGAGTGTCTGTTGGCAATTTACATCCCGCCCATCAGCATAACAAGGCTCCCAGTTCTCCATGGCCTGTCCTGCCTTTCTGGATTTTACACTTTTTTCAGATGGCCCTTTTGACCGGGGGGAAGTGAGACTTCATTGTAGTGCAGATTTCCTTTGCAAGCTTGCTTGGTTGGCCAAAAAGGGCGTATGCGTTTTTTCCTGAATATATTCAGGAAAAAACGCATACGCCCTTTTTGGCCAAGTGCATCATTGTGGACGTTCTGCCTCTTTTCCTATGCTTTCAATGCAATTCCAGTCTACCTCCTGAAATCGGTTTCCTGCAATTCTGCCCCGCTTTCAAGTCCTCTTGGCAGCCTTACTTCAGTCTATTTTTGGACGATAGCTGTCATTTATAACTCTGCAGGTTTGTGAATTACAGTGCCCCTGAGCTCCTTTCTTCAACTCGCTTTCTTGTGACCTGGCCGCAACACCGCAGGATGGCTTCAGGCCCTAATCTGGTTCCGGCCCGGCATGCTGAGCCTTTGGTTAATTCCTCTTCCTGGTGGGAAATGAGAGTTAAATTTGCCCGTCCAGACACCTCCAGCTAGCCTCTCATTGCTTCTCGCTATTCCTGTTCATCTTCCGCAGAAATTGCAAACTGGGCCAAACAGGAGGTTAAAGGGACTGACTCTCCAAGTCGGGAGAGTGTCAGTAAAGCGTCTGGAATGTTGCACCCGAGTACCAGGGGAGGAAAACTGAGACATATTTGAACACGTCTCCCGTTCACATGGTTGATCATACTTGGGTTCCACATGCATGTTTTAGCTGAAGGAAGAATACCTAAAACCTGGGTAGTTGAAACCCGTGGAATGGGTACCATGCAATATGACTTCAAAGGGTCTTCATTTGCTCACCGAACCTCTCCAATCCTATCACTGCTGCGTTTATGCCCCTGTACACATGCTTGATTCTCTTTCGGAGACATAGCAATCCATAGGTTTTAAGATACTTACTAGTCAGGTACATTCTTAGGCGTTTAATATGCGGTGTTGAGTCCATTTCGTTGAGCAAGGAGTAGCTCTTGTCTATTCCATATTTGGATTAAGGAACTTTATCTGTGCTCATTTCAATCTCTGGTTTTATGCAGCACCCCAACTCACCTTTCCCCTTAAGCAAGCATAAGTTGGTTTTCTAAATTTGAGACCCTGTTCTGTTCTGTAATTCAGTTCCTGTGTAGCCAAGTTTCCATTCCGTGTATTACTGATATCTTATGATGTTTCTTTTTCTGTGTGACTTATTTCAGTTAGAATCATCATACCTGAATCCACTCATTGTGCTGCTAAGGGCCTGATGACATAGATTTCATTGCTGAGTGATATTGCTTTGTAAGTAAATACCACAACTTCTTTATCCATTTTTCACTTTCTGCGATGTTGAACTTGTACTGTAAATGAGGTTCTTGTAAACAGAGCCGTTTGAAACTTTGGGGTGGCTGTGTCTTTTAGATTTTAAATTCCCTAAGCTATAGGACCATAAGTGGAAGTGCCCTAGGCTCTGTTGCTTTGTTTTTTAGATGTTTCAGTTAACACCATACACTTCTCCCGAGTGGTTCTTGGCAATTTACATCCCGCCCTTCAGAATAACAAGGCTCCCAGTTCTCCATGGCCTGTCCTGCCTTTCTGGATTTTACACTTTTTTCAGATGGCCCTTTTGACCGGGGGGAAGTGAGACTTCATTGTAGTGCAGATTTCCTTTGCAAGCTTGCTTGGTTGGCCAAAAAGGGCGTATGCGTTTTTTCCTGAATATATTCAGGAAAAAACGCATACGCGCTTTTTGGCCAAGTGCATCATTGTGGAAGTTCTGCCTCTTTTCCTATGCTTTCAATGCAATTCCAGTCTACCTCCTGAAATCGGTTTCCTGCAATTCTGCCCCGCTTTCAAGTCCTCTTGGCAGCCTTACTTCAGTCTATTTTTGGACGATAGCTGTCATTTATAACTCTGCAGGTTTGTGAATTACAGTGCCCCTGAGCTCCTTTCTTCAACTCGCTTTCTTTTGAGCTGGCCGCAACACCGCAGGATGGCTTCAGGCCCTAATCTGGTTCCGGCACGGCACGCTGAGCCTTTGGTTAATTCCTCTTCCTGGTGGGAAATGAGAGTTAAATTTGCCCGTCCAGACACCTCCAGCTAGTCTCTCATTGGTTCTCACTATTCCTGTTCATCTTCCGCAGAAATTGCAAACTGGGCCAAACAGGAGGTTAAAGGGACTGACTCTCCAAGTCGGGAGAGTGTTAGTAAAGCGTCTGGAATGTTGCACCCGAGTACCAGGGTACGAAAACTGAGACATATTTGAACACGTCTCCCGATCACATGGTTGATCATACTCTGGGTTCCACATGCATGTTTTAGCTGAAGGAAGAATACCTAAAACCTGGGTAGTTGAAACCCGTGGAATGGGTACCATGCAATATGACTTCAAAGGGTCTTCATTTGCTCACCGAACCTCTCCAATCCTATCACTGCTGCATTTATGCCCCTGTACACATGCTTGATTCTCTTTCGGAGACATAGCAATCCATAGGTTTTAAGATACTTACTAGTCAGGTACATTCTTAGGCGTTTAATATGCGGTGTTGAGTCCATTTCGTTGAGCAAGGAGTAGCTCTTGTCTATTCCATATTTGGATTAAGGAACTTTATCTGTGCTCATTTCAATCTCTGGTTTTATGCAGCACGCCAACTCACCTTTCCCCTTAAGCAAGCATAAGTTGGTTTTCTAAATTTGAGACCCTGTTCTGTTCTGTAATTCAGTTCCTGTGTAGCCAAGTTTCCATTCCGTGTATTACTGATATCTTATGATGTTTCTTTTTCTGTGTGACTTATTTCAGTTAGAATCATCATACCTGAATCCACTCATTGTGCTGCTAAGGGCCTGATGACATAGATTTCATTGCTGAGTGATATTGCTTTGTAAGTAAATACCACAACTTCTTTATCCATTTTTCACTTTCTGCGATGTTGAACTTGTACTGTAAACGATGTTCTTGTAAACAGAGGCGTCCCAAACTTTGGGGTGGCTGTGTCTTTTTGATTTTAATTTCCCTAATCTATAGGACCATAAGTGACAGTGCCCTAGGCTCTGTTGCTTTGTTTTTTAGATGTTTCAGGAAACACCATACACTTCTCCCGAGTGTCTGTTGGCAATTTACATCCCACCCATCAGCATAACAAGGCTCCCAGTTCTCCATGGCCTGTCCTGCCTTTCTGGATTTTACACTTTTTTCAGATGGCCCTTTTGACCGGGGGGAAGTGAGACTTCATTGTAGTGCAGATTTCCTTTGCAAGCTTGCTTGGTTGGCCAAAAAGGGCGTATGCGTTTTTTCCTGAATATATTCCGGAAAAAACGCATACGCCCTTTTTGGCCAAGTGCATCATTGTGGACGTTCTGCCTCTTTTCCTATGCTTTCAATGCAATTCCAGTCTACCTCCTGAAATCGGTTTCCTGCAATTCTGCCGCGCTTTCAAGTCCTCTTGGCAGCCTTACTTCAGTCTATTTTTGGACGATAGCTGTCATTTATAACTCTGCAGGTTTGTGAATTACAGTGCCCCTGAGCTCCTTTCTTCAACTCGCTTTCTTGTGACCTGGCCGCAACACCGCAGGATTTGCTTCAGGCCCTAATCTGGTTCCGGCACGGCACGCTGAGCCTTTGGTTAATTCCTCTTCCTGGTGGGAAATGAGAGTTAAATTTGTCTGTCCAGACACCTCCAGCTAGTCTCTCATTGGTTCTCGCTATTCCTGTTCATCTTCCGCAGAAATTGCAAACTGGGCCAAACAGGAGGTTAAAGGGACTGACTCTCCAAGTCGGGAGAGTGTTAGTAAAGCGTCTGGAATGTTGCACCCGAGTACCAGGGTACGAAAACTGAGACATATTTGAACACGTCTCCCGATCACATGGTTGATCATACTCTAGGTTCCACATGCATGTTTTAGCTGAAGGAAGAATACCTTAAACCTGGGTAGTTGAAACCCGTGGAAAGGGTACCATACAATATGACTTCAAAGGGTCTTCATTTGCTCACCAAACCTCTCCAATCCTATCACTGCTGCGTTTATGCCCCTGTACACATGCTTGATTCTCTTTCGGAGACATAGCAATCCATAGGTTTTAAGATACTTACAAGTCAGGTACATTCTTAGGCGTTTAATATGCGGTGTTCAGTCCATTTCGTTGAGCAAGGAGTAGCTCTTGTCTATTCCATATTTGGCTTAAGGAACTTTATCTGTGCTCATTTCAATCTCTGGTTTTATGCAGCACCCCAACTCACCTTTACCCTTAAGCAAGCATAAGTTGGTTTTCTAAATTTGAGACCCTGTTCTGTTCTGTAATTCAGTTCCTGTGTAGCCAAGTTTACATTCCATGTATTACTGATATCTTATGATGTTTCTTTTTCTGTGTGACTTATTTCAGTTAGAATCATCATACCTGAATCCACTCATTGTGCTGCTAAGGGCCTGATGACACAGATTTCATTGCTGAGTGATATTGCTTTGTAAGTAAATACCACAACTTCTTTATCCATTTTTCACTTTCTGCAATGTTGAACTTGTACTGTAAACGAGGTTCTTGTAAACAGAGGCGTCCCAAACTTTGGGGTGGCTGTGTCTTTTTGATTTTAATTTCCCTAAGCTATAGGACCATAAGTGGCAGTGTCCTAGGCTCTGTTGCTTTGTTTTTTAGATGTTTCAGGAAACACCATACACTTCTCCCGAGTGTCTGTTGGCAATTTACATCCCACCCATCAGCATAACAAGGCTCCCAGTTCTCCATGGCCTGTCCTGCCTTTCTGGATTTTACACTTTTTTCAGATGGCCCTTTTGACCGGGGGGAAGTGAGACTTCATTGTAGTGCAGATTTCCTTTGCAAGCTTGCTTGGTTGGCCAAAAAGGGCCTATGCGTTTTTTCCTGAATATATTCAGGAAAAAACGCATAGGCCCTTTTTGGCCAAGTGCATCATTGTGGACGTTCTGCCTCTTTTCCTATGCTTTCAATGCAATTCCAGTCTACCTCCTGAAATCGGTTTCCTGCAATTCTGCCCCGCTTTCAAGTCCTCTTGGCAGCCTTACTTCAGTCTATTTTTGGACGATAGCTGTCATTTATAACTCTGCAGGTTTGTGAATTACAGTGCCCCTGAGCTCCTTTCTTCAACTCGCTTTCTTGTGACCTGGCCGCAACACCGCAGGATAGCTTCAGGCCCTAATCTGGTTCTGGCACGGCACGCTGAGCCTTTGGTTAATTCCTCTTCCTGGTGGGAAATGAGAGTTAAATTTGCCCGTCCAGACACCTCCAGCTAGTCTCTCATTGGTTCTCGCTATTCCTGTTCATCTTCCGCAGAAATTGAAAACTGGGCCAAACAGGAGGTTAAAGGGACTGACTCTCCAAGTCGGGAGAGTGTTAGTAAAGCGTCTGGAATGTTGCACCCGAGTACCAGGGTACGAAAACTGAGACATATTTGAACACGTCTCCCGATCACATGGTTGATCATACTCTAGGTTCCACATGCATGTTTTAGCTGAAGGAAGAATACCTTAAACCTGGGTAGTTGAAACCCGTGGAATGGGTACCATGCAATATGACTTCAAAGAGTCTTCATTTGCTCACCGAACCTCTCCAATCCTATCACTGCTGCGTTTATGCCCCTGTACACATGCTTGATTCTCTTTCGGAGACATAGCAATCCATAGGTTTTAAGATACTTACTAGTCAGGTACATTCTTAGGCGTTTAATATGCGGTGTTGAGTCCATTTCGTTGAACAAGGAGTAGCTCTTGTCTATTCCATATTTGGCTTAAGGAACTTTATCTGTGCTCATTTCAATCTCTGGTTTTATGCAGGACCCCAACTCACCTTTACCCTTAAGCAAGCATAAGTTGGTTTTCTAAATTTGAGACCCTGTTCTGTTCTGTAATTCAGTTCCTGTGTAGCCAAGTTTCCATTCCGTGTATTACTGATAACTTATGATGTTTCTTTTTCTGTGTGACTTATTTCAGTTAGAAAAATCATACCTGAATCCACTCATTGTGCTGCTAAGGGCCTGATGACATAGATTTCATTGCTGAGTGATATTGCTTTGTAAGTAAATACCACAACTTCTTTATCCATTTTTCACTTTCTGCGATGTTGAACTTGTACTGTAAACGATGTTCTTGTAAACAGAGGCGTCCCAAACTTTGGGGTGGCTGTGTCTTTTTGATTTTAATTTCCCTAATCTATAGGACCATAAGTGACAGTGCCCTAGGCTCTGTTGCTTTGTTTTTTAGATGTTTCAGGAAACACCATACACTTCTCCCGAGTGTCTGTTGGCAATTTACATCCCGCCCATCAGCATAACAAGGCTCCCAGTTCTCCATGGCCTGTCCTGCCTTTCTGGATTTTACACTTTTTTCAGATGGCCCTTTTGACCGGGGGGAAGTGAGACTTCATTGTAGTGCAGATTTCCTTTGCAAGCTTGCTTGGTTGGCCAAAAAGGGCGTATGCGTTTTTTCCTGAATATATTCAGGAAAAAACGCATACGCCCTTTTTGGCCAAGTGCATCATTGTGGACGTTCTGCCTCTTTTCCTATGCTTTCAATGCAATTCCAGTCTACCTCCTGAAATCGGTTTCCTGCAATTCTGCCCCGCTTTCAAGTCCTCTTGGCAGCCTTACTTCAGTCTATTTTTGGACGATAGCTGTCATTTATAACTCTGCAGGTTTGTGAATTACAGTGCCCCTGAGCTCCTTTCTTCAACTCGCTTTCTTGTGACCTGGCCGCAACACCGCAGGATAGCTTCAGGCCCTAATCTGGTTCTGGCACGGCACGCTGAGCCTTTGGTTAATTCCTCTTCCTGGTGGGAAATGAGAGTTAAATTTGCCCGTCCAGACACCTCCAGCTAGTCTCTCATTGGTTCTCGCTATTCCTGTTCATCTTCCGCAGAAATTGCAAACTGGGCCAAACAGGAGGTTAAAGGGACTGACTCTCCAAGTCGGGAGAGTGTTAGTAAAGCGTCTGGAATGTTGCACCCGAGTACCAGGGTACGAAAACTGAGACATATTTGAACACGTCTCCCGATCACATGGTTGATCATACTCTAGGTTCCACATGCATGTTTTAGCTGAAGGAAGAATACCTTAAACCTGGGTAGTTGAAACCCGTGGAATGGGTACCATGCAATATGACTTCAAAGAGTCTTCATTTGCTCACCGAACCTCTCCAATCCTATCACTGCTGCGTTTATGCCCCTGTACACATGCTTGATTCTCTTTCGGAGACATAGCAATCCATAGGTTTTAAGATACTTACTAGTCAGGTACATTCTTAGGCGTTTAATATGCGGTGTTGAGTCCATTTCGTTGAGCAAGGAGTAGCTCTTGTGTATTCCATATTTGGCTTAAGGAACTTTATCTGTGCTCATTTCAATCTCTGGTTCTTTGCAGCACCCCAACTCACCTTTACCCTTAAGCAAGCATAAGTTGGTTTTCTAAATTTGAGACCCTGTTCTGTTCTGTAATTCAGTTCCTGTGTAGCCAAGTTTCCATTTCGTGTATTACTGATAACTTATGATGTTTCTTTTTCTGTGTGACTTATTTCAGTTAGAATCATCATACCTGAATCCACTCATTGTGCTGCTAAGGGCCTGATGACATAGATTTCATTGCTGAGTGATATTGCTTTGTAAGTAAATACCACAACTTCTTTATCCATTTTTCACTTTCTGCGATGTTGAACTTGTACTGTAAACGATGTTCTTGTAAACAGAGGCGTCCCAAACTTTGGGGTGGCTGTGTCTTTTTGATTTTAATTTCCCTAATCTATAGGACCATAAGTGACAGTGCCCTAGGCTCTGTTGCTTTGTTTTTTAGATGTTTCAGGAAACACCATACACTTCTCCCGAGTGTCTGTTGGCAATTTACATCCCGCCCATCAGCATAACAAGGCTCCCAGTTCTCCATGGCCTGTCCTGCCTTTCTGGATTTTACACTTTTTTCAGATGGCCCTTTTGACCGGGGGGAAATGAGACTTCATTGTAGTGCAGATTTCCTTTGCAAGCTTGCTTGGTTGGCCAAAAAGGGCGTATGCGTTTTTTCCTGAATATATTCCGGAAAAAACGCATACGCCCTTTTTGGCCAAGTGCATCATTGTGGACGTTCTGCCTCTTTTCCTATGCTTTCAATGCAATTCCAGTCTACCTCCTGAAATCGGTTTCCTGCAATTCTGCCCCGCTTTCAAGTCCTCTTGGCAGCCTTACTTCAGTCTATTTTTGGACGATAGCTGTCATTTATAACTCTGCAGGTTTGTGAATTACAGTGCCCCTGAGCTCCTTTCTTCAACTCGCTTTCTTTTGAGCTGGCCGCAACACCGCAGGATGGCTTCAGGCCCTAATCTGGTTCCGGCACGGCACGCTGAGCCTTTGGTTAATTCCTCTTCCTGGTGGGAAATGAGAGTTAAATTTGCCCGTCCAGACACCTCCAGCTAGTCTCTCATTGGTTCTCACTATTCCTGTTCATCTTCCGCAGAAATTGCAAACTGGGCCAAACAGGAGGTTAAAGGGACTGACTCTCCAAGTCGGGAGAGTGTTAGTAAAGCATCTGGAATGTTGCACCCGAGTACCAGGGTACGAAAACTGAGACATATTTGAACACGTCTCCCGATCACATGGTTGATCATACTCTAGGTTCCACATGCATGTTTTAGCTGAAGGAAGAATACCTTAAACCTGGGTAGTTGAAACCCGTGGAATGGGTACCATGCAATATGACTTCAAAGGGTCTTCATTTGCTCACCGAACCTCTCCAATCCTATCACTGCTGCGTTTATGCCCCTGTACACACGCTTGATTCTCTTTTGGAGACATAGCAATCCATAGGCTTTAAGATACTTACTAGTCAGGTACATTCTTAGTAGTTTAATATGGGGTGTTGAGTCCATTTCGTTGAGCAAGGAGTAGCTCTTGTCTATTCCATATTTGGCTTAAGGAACTTTATCTGTGCTCATTTCAATCTCTGGTTTTATGCATCACCCCAACTCACCTTTCCCCTTAAGCAAGCATAAGTTGGTTTTCTAAATTTGAGACCCTGTTCTGTTCTGTAATTCAGTTCCTGTGTAGCCAAGTTTACATTCCGTGTATTACTGATATCTTATGATGTTTCTTTTTCTGTGTGACTTATTTCAGTTAGAATCATCGTACCTGAATCCACTCGTTATGCTGCTACGGGCCTGATGACATAGATTTCATTGCTCAGTGATACTGCCTTGTACGTAAGTACCACAAGTTCTTTATCCATTTTTCACTTTCTGTGATATTGAACTTGTACGGTAAATGAGGTTCTTGTAAACAGAGGCGTCCCAAATTTTGGGGTGGCTGTGTCTTTTTGATTTTAATTTCCCTAAGCTATAGGACCATAAGGGGAAGTGCCCTAGGCTCTGTTGCTTTGTTTTTTAGATGTTTCAGGAAACACCACACACTTCTCCCGAGTGTCTGTTGGCAATTTACATTCCGCCCATCAGCATAACAAGGCTCCCAGTTCTCCATGGCCTGTCCTGCCTTTCTGGATTTTACACTTTTTTCAGATGGCCCTTTTGACCGGGGGGAAGTGAGACTTCATTGTAGTGCAGATTTCCTTTGCAAGCTTGCTTGGTTGGCCAAAAAGGGCGTATGCGTTTTTTCCTGAATATATTCAGGAAAAAACGCATAGGCCCTTTTTGGCCAAGTGCATCATTGTGGACGTTCTGCCTCTTTTCCTATGCTTTCAATGCAATTCCAGTCTACCTCCTGAAATCGGTTTCCTGCAATTCTGCCCCGCTTTCAAGTCCTCTTGGCAGCCTTACTTCAGTCTATTTTTGGACGATAGCTGTCATTTATAACTCTGCAGGTTTGTGAATTACAGTGCCCCTGAGCTCCTTTCTTCAACTCGCTTTCTTGTGAGCTGGCCACAACACCGCAGGATGGCTTCAGGCCCTAATCTGGTTCCGGCACGGCACGCTGAGCCTTTGGTTATTTCCTCTTCCTGGTGGGAAATGAGAGTTAAATTTGCCCATCCAGACACCTCCAGCTAGTCTCTCGTTGGTTCTCACTTTTCCTGTTCATCTTCCGCAGAAATTGCAAACTGGGCCAAACAGGAGGTTAAAGGCGCTGACTCTCCAAGTGGGGAGAGTGTTAGTAAAGCGTCTGGAATGTTGCACCCGAGTACCAGGGGACTAAAACTGAGGCATATTTGAACACGTCTCCCGTTCACACGGTTGATCATACTCTGGGTTCCACATGCATGTTTTAGCTGAAGGAAGAATACCTGAAACCTGCAGAGTTGAGACCCGTGGAATGGGTACCATGCAATATGACTTCAAAGGGTCTTCATTTGCTCACTGAACCCCTCCAATCCTATCACTGCTGCGTTTATACCCCTGTACACACGCTTGATTCTCTTTTGGAGACATAGCAATCCATAGGTTTTAAGATACTTACTAGTCAGGTACATTCTTAGGCGTTTAATATGGGGTGTTGAGTCCATTTCGTTGAGCAAGGAGTAGCTCTTGTCTATTCCATATTTGGCTTAAGGAACTTTATCTGTGCTCATTTCAATCTCTGGTTTTATGCAGCACCCCAACTCACCTTTCCCCTTAAGCAAGCATAAGTTGATTTTCTAAATTTGAGACCCTGTTCTGTTCTGTAATTCAGTTCCTGTGTAGCCAAGTTTCCATTCCGTGTATTACTGATATCTTATGATGTTTCTTTTTCTGTGTGACTTATTTCAGTTAGAATCATCATACCTGAATCCACTCATTGTGCTGCTACGGGCCTGATGACATAGATTTCATTGCTGAGTGATACTGCATTGTACGTAAGTACCACAAGTTCTTTATCCATTTTTCACTTTCTGTAATATTGAACTTGTACGGTAAACGAGGTTCTTGTAAACAGAGGCGTCCCAAACTTTGGGGTGGCTGTGTCTTTTTGATTTTAATTTCCCTAAGCTATAGGACCATAAGTGGAAGTGCCCTAGGCTCTGTTGCTTTGTTTTTTAGATGTTTCAGGAAACACCATACACTTCTCCCGAGTGTCTGTGGCAATTTACATCCCGCCCATCAGCATAACAAGGCTCCCAGTTGTCCATGGCCTGTCCTGCCTTTCTGGATTTTACACTTTTTTCAGATGGCCCTTTTGACCTGGGAGAAGTGAGACTTCATTGTAGTGCAGATTTCCTTTGCAAGCTTGCTTGGTTGGCCAAAAAGGGCGTATGCGTTTTTTCCTGAATATATTCAGGAAAAAACGCATAGGCCCTTTTTGGCCAAGTGCATCATTGTGGACGTTCTGCCTCTTTTCCTATGCTTTCAATGCAATTCCAGTCTACCTCCTGAAATCGGTTTCCTGCAATTCTGCCCCGCTTTCAAGTCCTCTTGGCAGCCTTACTTCAGTCTATTTTTGGACGATAGCTGTCATTTATAACTCTGCAGGTTTGTGAATTACAGTGCCCCTGAGCTCCTTTCTTCAACTCGCTTTCTTGTGAGCTGGCCGCAACACCGCAGGATGGCTTCAGGCCCTAATCTGGTTCCGGCACGGCACGCTGAGCCTTTGGTTAATTCCTCTTCCTGGTGGGAAATGAGAGTTAAATTTGCCCGTCCAGACACCTCCAGGTAGTCTCTCATTGGTTCTCACTATTCCTGTTCATCTTCCGCAGAAATTGCAAACTGGGCCAAACAGGAGGTTAAAGGGACTGACTCTCCAAGTCGGGAGAGTGTTAGTAAAGCGTCTGGAATGTTGCACCCGAGTACCAGGGTACGGAAACTGAGACATATTTGAACACGTCTCCCGATCACATGGTTGATCATACTCTGGGTTCCACATGCATGTTTTAGGTGAAGGAAGAATACCTAAAACCCGGGTAGTTGAAACCCGTGGAATGGGTACCATGCAATATGACTTCAAAGGGTCTTCATTTGCTCACCGAACCTCTCCAATCCTATCACTGCTGCTTTTATGCCCCTGTACACATGCTTGATTCTCTTTCGGAGACATAGCAATCCATAGGTTTTAAGATACTTACTAGTCAGGTACATTCTTAGGCGTTTAATATGCGGTGTTGAGTCCATTTCGTTGAGCAAGGAGTAGCTCTTGTCTATTCCATATTTGGCTTAAGGAACTTTATCTGTGCTCATTTCAATCTCTGGTTTTATGCAGCACCCCAACTCACCTTTCCCCTTAAGCAAGCATAAGTTGGTTTTCTAAATTTGAGACCCTGTTCTGTTCTGTAATTCAGTTCCTGTGTAGCCAAGTTTACATTCCGTGTATTACTGATATCTTATGATGTTTCTTTTTCTGTGTGACTTATTTCAGTTAGAATCATCATACCTGAATCCACTCATTGTGCTGCTAAGGGCCTGATGACACAGATTTCATTGCTGAGTGATATTGCTTTGTAAGTAAATACCACAAGTTCTTTATCCATTTTTCACTTTCTGCGATGTTGAACTTGTACTGTAAACGAGGTTCTTGTAAACAGAGCCGTTCCAAACTTTGGGGTGGCTGTGTCTTTTTGATTTTAATTTCCCTTATCTATAGGACCATAAGTGGAAGTGCCCTAGGTTCTGTTGCTTTGTTTTTTAGATGTTTCAGGAAACACCATACACTTCTCCCGAGTGTCTGTTGGCAATTTACATCCCGCCCATCAGCATAACAAGGCTCCCAGTTCTCCATGGCCTGTCCTGCCTTTCTGGATTTTACACTTTTTTCAGATGGCCCTTTTGACCGGGGGGAAGTGAGACTTCATTGTAGTGCAGATTTCCTTTGCAAGCTTGCTTGGTTGGCCAAAAAGGGCGTATGCGTTTTTTCCTGAATATATTCCGGAAAAAACGCATACGCCCTTTTTGGCCAAGTGCATCATTGTGGACGTTCTGCCTCTTTTCCTATGCTTTCAATGCAATTCTAGTCTACCTCCTGAAATCGGTTTCCTGCAATTCTGCCCCGCTTTCAAGTCCTCTTGGCAGCCTTACTTCAGTATATTTTTGGACGATAGCTGTCATTTATAACTCTGCAGGTTTGTGAATTACAGTGCCCCTGAGCTCCTTTCTTCAACTCGCTTTCTTTTGAGCTGGCCGCAACACCGCAGGATGGCTTCAGGCCCTAATCTGGTTCCGGTACGGCACGCTGAGCCTTTGGTTATTTCCTCTTCCTGGTGGGAAATGAGAGTTAAATTTGCCCGTCCAGACACCTCCAGCTAGCCTCTCATTGGTTCTCGCTATTCCTGTTCATCTTCCGCAGAAATTGCAAACTGGGCCAAACAGGAGGTTAAAGGCGCTGACTCTCCAAGTGGGGAGAGTTTTAGTAAAGCGTCTGGAATGTTGCACCCGAGTACCAGGGGAGGAAAACTGAGACATATTTGAACACGTCTCCCGTTCACACGGTTGATCATACTTGGGTTCCACATGCATGTTTTAGCTGAAGGAAGAATACCTTAAACCTGGAGAGTTGAGACCCGTGTAATGGGTACCATGCAATATGACTTCAAAGGGTCTTCATTTGCTCACCGAACCTCTCCAATCCTATCACTGCTGCGTTTATGCCCCTGTACACACGCTTGATTCTCTTTCGGAGACATAGCAATCCATAGGTTTTAAGATACTTACTAGTCAG